>NW_018480033.1:354944-512197 GCF_002113885.1 Mizuhopecten yessoensis | reverse complement strand
GGGGGGGTCGGTCTTGAAGCCAAAAATAAACCTGGATCCGCCACTGTCTAGTCTGGTATATTGTATATTGAGTATATCTAGATAAATACTTAGTTAAATAAGGTCTTGCTGATAAAACCCAGAGCTGTTATGCAAGACTAGCCTCTGGTCATAGCTGTTATGGTCAGCCGGGGTGTTTTCTGCGTGTCAACATATTTACCAACGATAGGCAGGTGTTGTTTTATGAACAATGGCAAGTCAATTATATATTTTTCATAAAACCTGCATTTCACCTGTGAATACCCGATAATTACCTGTGTTCGATACAACACAATTTCTCAGATACTTTTCCAATATTAGGTCCAAATCAACCATTGATAGCTCATTTTTATCGTTTTCAGTTGTAGCATCTTTTTTCTAAAAGTAAGCACTGAAAAGTGTTTCCTTATATTTTATTCAACTTTTTGTACTCATTTTAAAAATCTTTAAAAACTTAAACTTGAAAAAAAAGAGGTGACATACAGGTCCAATAAACTCTGGCAACTGAACTATATAGCTGTATAGAAATACAAAAAAAATGTACAATATTTATATCAACCTATTCAGAATAGGTCTTTTGAGATTTAAAAAAAATATATATATCGTGCTATGCTGATAGAAAGTGCGCAGGTCTTTACACAAATCACTGTATTGGAGCGTACGCCTTGGATTGCTCAGTTGATTTCGACATTCCGAAAATTCAAATGGGTATGAGTAAATCAGGAAACATATCCACATTTATATACACCAATGACACTTGACATCTCCCCAACACGACATACTCAACAATAATTATCGTATTGTTCTCTCACTTATAATTATCAGTGCCATACAATCTCCTGTAAAAACATAAACCGACAAGACAAGACAAGACAAGATTTTATTCTTTTAAACCACAATATACATGACATGATATTAAGAAAATATACAATGGGTACATTCAAGATAGAGTACGTGCTGTTTTAACCAGGAGAACGGACTCTCTTTATTACTATATTAATATATTTGCATATTTTAACTAGTAAAACTTTGTTATTTGTTGAAAAAAGTTGAAACAGTCCTAGGCTGTGATTTTTAATGTGGAGCTTATTTACGCATGACCGCACACTGAAACCTATTTTCGGTTAGAATGTGTCGGCAGCTTTTATTAATGTGTTACATGTATTCAAATTGTTTACGGGCCCCAAGCGAGAACTGATTGTTGTTAATCAACATTGATGAAGTTTGTTTCTTTATTTGTACAAAGTGTTTTTTTACAGTCAAACACATTATAATGCCATAAGTTTAATCCACGGACTTAGATAACAAATTCCGTGTTTAATCGAAGTAATTATGACCGAGCGCAGTAGATATGGCCCGACTCTAAGAAACAAGGCACATGTCGAGGAAATGTAAACACAGCGGATTTACCCTACACAACACATGTATACATGTATATATATTTGTAAACTGCATTACATTTACAATACATATAAAGTACTGAGAAGTGTATACACCTCTTTTTTCTATGTATGTCACTTGTGTGAAATCCATGGTTACCACATCAAAAATTACCAAAAAATGACAAAAATTGCTATTTTTGACCCAAAATTTGACCCCCGCAACTAGTATTTTTTTCCCTAAGTTCTGTCTGAAATTAAAGATTACCTACCTGGTTGCAGAATTATCTGGGTCCCAGTAAAGTTGTAAAACTTGGGTTTTTGCAATTTTGCGTCGTGTGCTGTTGTCAAAATTTTACCTCCTGTAAAGCTAGCTTTTCATGTGTAGGCACTCTTTCGGATTATGGCCAAAATTTTATTCTCGAACCAAAAAAAATCTTCTTTTTTTTTTTACAACTGTGAAGCTCACATCACATAGCCCACTTCATCATGCTTATACCAATTTTAATACAGTTTTATTTTTATAACTTTTTTTACATATCATTATACAGGGGTTAGCCATTTAACAAAAATATCACCCATGGTCACAACCCTCTACTGTATACCGTAGCACTGCGTCTAATGTGTATTATTATCAAATAATTAAAGATATATGATAGACTTGTGATAGACTGAATCTTTAGAAACTTCGAGGTAAGGTAGGCGATATTTTTATGTAGGAAATACGTTGTTGGGACCGATGTTTCACTTCGGGATATCCGAGTTTTTCGAGCTTTCAGAGTTCGAATTATCAGAGTATTTATTACAAAGATTAAGAAGAGTTTTGGCCGGGACCGATGAAATCCTTCGAGTTAAACGGGCCTTCGAGTTATACGAGGTTCAACTGTATTGAATATTGTTACTCTATCACTAACCCGTATTTGTGAGGTACAATTATATGCTTCATAATTATTATTTTTTAACAAATAACTTAGATAAAAATTAATGTGTTGTTAAGTTATAATTAATTATGTCCGTGGTATAACCGTTCAATATATTATTCTAGGAACGTTTAATTAACAATTAACAACGTATTTATGCGTATGTGTTTTAAGGATATACAAACTGGTTCACTTCCGATAATAAAATAATTGAAATAATAAGTAAAGTTTAACTTAGGATATATATAAGTTTATAAACACTAAATGAAACTTTGTCAGTTTTTAAAGGGTTTTGTATATTTTAATGAACTACAGTATGTAAACGAGTATTCCAGTAATATAGTCCTATATTGTGAAAAAGAATGTATAAACATACAGAGGAGTTCAAATTCGTAACAGTTATTCTCACAATTATAATTATAACTAGATTTGATCAAGATCAAAACACGGGATTTCCATCAAGAAAATTATCAAAGATATGTTCTCGGACTGACGATCGCTTTCAAAATATTTTCCTTCGCTTCCCTTCTCCGACAAACCTTGTACCTTATTCATACCATTGAGTCAAGTTATTTCGAAATGGTCAGCATTGATAGATAGTTGTTCAGTGTTTCTATCTTCCTCCCCCTTCCCATCCCTTTGTTGGGGTGTTATTTACTTGAGGTAGTTGTGAATGTCAGGACCCAGCCACACCAAACCGTAGTACACACAATCTGGTCTGGTGAATGTAGGCTCTGTTATTTGGACACACCATACCAAACCCTAGTACACATGATAATGGTCCCACAGGCAAGGGTGATTGGCAGATGTAATGATGCACAGTGACTCTGTGTTTTGTAGCCTGACTGGTCACCGAATAAAAAGCCTGACTAGCTTCACCAATTTATAAAGTATGAACAGAACACTTCAATATAATATATTGAAACTGAAGTTTTTAAAATATATCAGTGATATGTTATGAATTATCATAAAGAATGTCTGCGTAATGTACGCGTATTGCGTAAAAGTAGAAAACAAACAATTTAAACATACGGTGAGTGAATTGTTCCTGGACATATTAAAGCTGACTATTACGTCTAGTAGATCTGTGATACAGAGTTGGATTTTTTCTGTAAGAGTTATTGTCCATTATACATTTTCCATCCTTGACATGCATCATGATGCAGTGACATTTGAACTTTATAAATCATCTCTTAATTGAGATACATTTGTAATAATAATGTGATGAAAAAAACCGTTTGTAAAAATTAAATCTTCAAATTTTGATCGTTTGACACATGAGACCTTGAATGTTGGTCAAGGTCAATAATTTGCGTTATTTTAAAAGCTAAGGATACATGTATGTACGTCGTCCGGCGTCAATATCCTACTTTAAACAACTTCTTCTTACAAACCAAGAGGCATAGAGGCATAGGGTGATTATATTTAGCCAGAGGCAAACTGAAATGAAGGGCTACAAAGCTTTTTCAAATAGATGACCTTCACCTATATTTAAGGTCATAGGGGTCAAATATGTTTAAAACCTTTATCAACTTCTTCTGAATAACCAAAAGGCCTAGGATGATACTATTTGGCCAGTAACATGCTGGGATGAAGGGGTACCAAGTTTGTCCAAACGAATGACCTTGACAAATATTAAAGGTCACAGGGGTCAAATATGTTTGAAATCTTTAAACAACTTCTACTGAATAACCAAGAGGCCTAGGATAATGATATTTGACCAATAACATGCTGGGATGAAGGGATACCAAATTTGTTTAAATGAATGACCTTCATCCATTTTCAAGGTAACAGGGGTCAATTGTCTTAGCATATTTAAACAACTTCTTCTGAATAACTAAGAGGCCTAGGATAATGCATCCTCGATTTCCAGGGGTTACGATCACCTACGTTCTCGTAGGTGATCGTAACCCCTGGAAATCGAGGAAGAGGATAATGATATTTTGCCAGTAATTTGCTGTGATGAAGGGCTACCTAGTTTGTTCAAACGAATGACCTTGACATATATTCAAGGTCACAGGGATCAAATATGTTTGAAATCTTTAAACAGCCTCTCATGAATAACCAAGAGGCCTAGGATAATGATATTTGGCCAGTAGCATGATGGGATGAAGGGATATCAAGTTTGTTTAAATGAATGACCTTCACTGATAATCAATGCCACAGGGATCAAATTTGTTAAAAACCTTTTAACGACTTCTGAATAACCATGAGGCCCAGAATGTTGATATTTGGTTAGTCGTATGCTTGGATAAAGGGCTATGAAGCTTTTTTTTATTTGAATGATCTTGAGCCACTTACAAGGTCACATCAAGTAAAATATGTACAAACATTTAAATGACCTAAGTTCAATAAAAAAAAGCCTAGGGTGGTGATATTATGCATTTTGCATGCTGAGATGAAGGGCTATGAAGTTTGTTCAACGTTATGACCTTGTTCGACCTTCAAGGTGGCAGGGGTCAAATGATTAAAAATCTTTTTACATGTCCTTTTTAATGACTTATGGTCATAAATACGAATATTTTGCCTGTAACTATATTTTATATCGCTTTTAAGGTTACAAGTGTGAGATTAATACCAGGTGAGCGATGCAGGCCCATGAGGCCTCTTGTTAATTCTTTACACAAACTGTGCTTGATTTTAAGATAACGATGTAAAGGATTATATATGCTAAGAAGGACAATCTGAAATTAAAACATTCGTAATTATATCTACATCTTTTATCTTTAACAAACCTACATTATATAAAAACTTGGTAAATCTATCATTTGATCACTTCAGATTATCCCTGTGACATGATGAAGTCCAGAAGCTGTCTGGTAGTGTCACTTTTGCTTACCCTGTGTGACGTCATTGGTTTGGAAGCAGTCCCACCAGCAGACGACGATGACCCTGGGTTTGAAGACATATTTAAGACCAACACGAAGTCCTACGAGAATTTCCATGTACAGTTTAACCAACCTTTACCAAAATGGCTTCGTGGAATATTGGTAAGCAACGTTCAGTAAAACTCAATTTTGATTACAGAAATGTATTGCTCTTCAAAATTCCAGTCGACTATAATGTCAATGGAAAGAGCAGTGGTCATAGATGTGCTGCTGACGCGGATGTTATTTTACGTTTGGCCTGTGTTCTAAAGGTGCTTCCATAAAGTAGAGGTAATATATAGACAGGGTATCATCATCAGCGATGGTAGGAAGCAAACACTCGCCACCTTTCGTCCTACGCCATCGGCTACACTAGTATAGTCTTGTCCTGACACCAGCTAACATATTTTGACAGATATACAATGTATGTCTGGTGTAGGGCGAGAGTGCACTACTATGTGAAAACGTGGAATTCTCCGTCACCGTGTGGTGTCGGAAAAATTTGAAATGCTGAGAAGTTTAACAAAAATTTAAAAAAAAAGTCTGCCACGACACAACACATACCTCACATATATCGATAAATGGGTTATTGGGATGGTTTCCAATTCTTTATCATCGGAAGTGATACCGTTTATTGATTATTGCAGTGAGTTCAAAATATAGTGTCACATGATACTCAAAGTCATACATATAATTCATTTCAAAGACAAGAGATGCGATTTAATTTCGAATGTTTCTCAAAGGGACTGAGGGGCGGGTAAAAGGGGTTAAAATTGCCGTATTTGCTTTAAATGACATTTCCCTCTAAGCTGTTCGGCGGATTATAACCAAACTATAAAGCAAAATAAGCTAAACTAATGGGGACGTAACGTTATAAAAGTTGAGGGATAATCCCTCTCTGGTCCAAGGACCGGTAAAGGGGTTCAAATTACCTGATTTGGATTTAAATGACATCTCCTAAATATATGTTTTTTTGACTTTTTCAAAAATGTATTCATTGTTTTGTTCAGGTCAGAAATGGTGCTGGGAAACTGGAAATGGGCAGTAGGAAATACCTGAACTATTTTGACGGGTATGCAAAACTTCACAGTTGGACGTTTACTGGAAACGGATCGGCCTTTTTTTCCGCGGAAATGCTAATGTCGAAATCCTTCTTGTCTTCTGAGAGGAAAAATGACATTGAACCTTATCTAACGTTCGGGGGTGTCAATCCTCCCTTCGATGTAGCTGAAAAATTTGCTTGGATGTATTTCAAAATGAATAACATGAACGTTAATGTTTTCAAGTATGCCAACAGAACGGTCGCCATCAACGACTTGTGGGTTTCCTACGAGTTCGATCTTCAAACATTGAATACTATAGGATTTAGGAATCCACCAGTTCCTCCGTCAAAGTTTTGGAATATTGGCAAAGAAGTTGACATGTCTTCTGCTCATCCAGTTCCGGAGTATGGGACGTCGTCAAGGTTTGAAATTATCACAACATTGAGTTTTATTCCCGGAACCAAAGGTCGGTTAGGCGTGGTCCGGATAACGTCCCTAGATACCACAGAGATGGTGGCTGAGTGGGAGACGGAGAAAAGTCACTACATGCATTCGTTCTCTGTCACACCAAACTATGTCATCCTGTTCGCCGCTCCGTACACCGTCAGCATTACGAAAATGCTGGAGACCTGTTCAGTAGAGGGTGGAATGGTTTGGGATGGGAACGCCAACACCACCATATATATTGTGGAGATCAAGACAGGAACGCTACACACACTACAGACGGAGAACGTCTTCGTTACTCATCATATAAATGCTTTTGAACTGCCAGACGGTAGAATCGTGTTGGATCTTCCGACACAGAAAAATCCTTTCGCTTTTAATTATTTCGACTTTTCATATATTTTTAATAAAACTGCTCGGATGAATATTATATCAATGCCCATCCTCAAACGATATACCATTGATATTCACAAAAAATCTGTGTTGAAAAAGACATTCAAGAATGGACCTAAAGCTCCCTGCGCAGGCGCACTTGAATTGCCGGTGATTAACGAGAACTACCGCCACTTGAACTACTGTTACATCTACGGTCATGTGATAAACTATAACGGGAAGGGTTTCAGTCACATGGCTCTGGTCAAAAAGGATGTGTGGGACGAAGCCGGGGACCTGATGTATGCCGCACCCCACCAGCACTTTACAGAGCCTTGGTTCGTCCCCAACCCCTTGGGCAAGGAGGAGGATGACGGCGTGCTTATGACGTCAGCTTTTGACGGTGATATGAAGCAGAGCTACCTTGCCATACTAGACCCTAAAACAATGACATTGACAAATCGCGCCAAAATGCCTACAACTGTCCCATTTAACTTTCACGGCCGGTTCTTTAACATCCCTTGAAGTAATGTTTGTACATATAAGTGCATCAGAAGCGCGCTTATTAGTTGTCGATAAGTGTTTTCCATTGTTATATCTTAAGGCAGACGTAAATATTCTATGTGGGGTGGTTTTGGTTCAATATAGCAGTCAATGTCAGTATGCTTGATATGTTTTTCTTTGGCAAATGCCTCCATATATTATGAAGTTCCACAGCTCCTGAAACATCCACAGAGATCTTTAAGGTTCTGCAATCCTGAAAGAAAAGAGTTGCAGAAGAAACAAGAATTGCTAATTTGTTTTCATATTGCATGGCAAAATCGCTTTGCATTCTTTTTACATTAAATTGGCATCAAGACTTAATTAAGTTTTCATATTTGTTAGATATTTGGCTTTAATATATGACTTAATATCTTATGTTTTATCTGTCGATTTTGTCCGATGATTCGGTCTGCTTTGTCTGTTGATTTTGTCTCTCATCTCCTGGATTACACCTTAGTTTTGGGTTTGTTTGAAATTATGACAATCATGTAAATATTTCTGTGATAAACATTTTGTCTTATTTAGCCTTATATGTGGTGCTATTTATAGGCTTTTAACTCATGCACCCTGGAATTTCATAATGAACTATTTCAACCTATGAATTGGACGATTTCAAATGTGTCCGTAGGGATGAAAGAGTAATTGTAATACTCACGGGAGTCCTTCAGACGTCCGTATCGTCAATATTTCATCACGGCCAAGAGATTATAAACTGTAGAATGTAGTGATGCGTGTTAATAGCACCATTTGTGTTACTTGCGACTTGCCCATTTAAAAAGACATACATTGCAAAGAGCCTGAGATGCAGTGATTCTGACACGTCTGGTTAGCTGTCCAGGAAGTGTGGGCTTTGGGGTAGCATATTGGACATTATATGGGACAGATATATTTCCTTTCACGCGTGTTACAATGTGTGATGTTTTACTGCTAGAAGTGATCAAGCAGTCTGCCAACAAAACAGGTACAGCACAGTTGATAAACCGTAGGATGTCAAACCGGAAGATGTCAAGGCACCTAGCTAATGGCATTTCTCGCGATAATGCTCGCGCCAACAATGAACTTCCGATGGGAAATACCAAAATAGACATTAGAGCACGCCAGGCAGAGACATCTCAAAACATTCTTGGAGTAACTCCTTTGTTAAAAAAAAAGAGGTAATGAGAAGAATTGGTGGAGCAGTGGAGGAATTATTATTTATTATTATCAATTTAGTGAACATGGTGTATGTTTCATCGAAAACATTTATTTTTGTCACCGGTGATATCTAATAAGATTCGAAGTTTATGAAAGATGATGGATTTGTTTTATTATGGCTTACTATCTGGTCAGTATTGCATACTATTAAAGTAATGATGTTGATAGTTTAGCTCTGATACAAGAACATATGTGTGTAATGAATACGAACGTGAGTGTACCGGTGATCTAAACGGTAGAGCCAGAACCTGAAGTGGCTTCATAGAAAATGATAATTTTAAGTAGCGATAGAGCCAGAACCTGAAGTGGCTTATGTAAACCCAATAGGAACAAAGCTAGATGAATGACTTGTGACAATTGTTTGAAAGAGATGAATTAGACGACATCATTTTAAATCAGATGCAGAAATCCCAGAGAGAAAATATTTATATTCATTGTGTAAGTTCAAACGAAACACATGACAACGTGTTTTAAGTTACTTTATAATGTAATATTTAGTTCAGAACATTTCCCAGCTAAGAAGAACATTGGAACCATTATTCTAATATTTAAGAAATGGGATGTAAATGTAGCTAATAATGTTGGAGGTATTCAGTAGTCACATGTCTCAGAAAAAAAGCCAACGCCATTCAAATAAGAGATTGGTTAATGTTGATAAATCACATACTTTTATTACCGATGGTCAGTTTGGATTTATTTTTTGTTTCGGTCGTTATTAGATATATCGGTAAACGTAACAGTCTTTATTGTTCTTTAATTATTATAAAAGTGCATTGACTGGTTAGACGTCAAACTATTTTGTGTTAAATGATTAAGGAAGGAAAATATGTAGCAAGCATCCATGCAAATGTTAAAGTTGTTAAATTCAAATATGTTACCGATTTTTATCTAATATGATTGTGGTTTGTTTCAAGGGGAAATATTTTCTCCCTTTTTGTGTGTACATTATTTCTTAATGATTTATTGTTTCAAACAGATTGTCTTTCACTAAGAATTAAGACCAAATTTTACTTGCGTGAATGTACGACATTATTATGCTAACAGAAACACCAGAAATGGTAGATTCCCTGGCAGAATGCTGTCGGAAACGGACAGCTATCTTTAGAAATAGTTGTTAAATATTAGCGAATGAGAAGTGGTTCGATTACAGCGGTGTAACTGAAATAGTTTTACTACCTTTAACTTTTGAGGGATATTTAACAAAAATTACAAGAAAAACAAGGTCGGAAAGTACTATTGTCCATACTTATGTATGTAAAAACAATTCATTTTATACCGAATCTCGTCTCACTGTGTATGGCATGTTTGTGAATAACATTTTAATCTAAATGTATATTTTTTTTCATATACTGAATTTTTGAAGTGATATATATAATCAACGCTTTCTGCTTTTCCATGTGTTACTTTGGAAGATTTGATTAGAAATATTCAGAAAATTTGTACAAGATCGAGTACTGATTACAATTAGAGCGTTATGAAAAATGTTCACTTGAAGCATGCATGGTTTGTGATGTTCAATGTGTTTGAGACTGATTCTGTAGTTTTGTTAATCGTTCTAGTAATTCATGCAAACAGCAACTATGTCATTAGTATTCCCCCGCCATATAGTGTTGCCCATGTCCGTCCCGCGTCCCGTCCCGTCCCGTCCTGTCGCGTCCCGTCCCATTCATGAGCGGGGGCATTTATGTCTTACAAACATTTTCTAGGTTTTTTTCAACAAGAATTTATCAAGAAATCCATTCTTCAACAGGACTAGCATATTAGTAACTGTAAAGGTGCACAAAGAAAGAAAGAAATGTATTGTATGTAATAAAAGTGAAGCGGGTCCGGTAGGAATACCAATCAAGACATCCGCTCTAATATTAAACAATATTATTTAAGAAGGCCTAGTTGTGTTCCATTCATTCAATTATTAGAAGTCAAAAATACATTAAAGCATGCTTTTAATATTAGCAAGTAAAAGTAGAAAGATTTTTGTAGCAGGTCACGACTAGAGCAGCGTATAGATAGCGTGTCAGCTTATTGTATATACAATCCTGCCTTTGGGAATAGGGGAGAGATCGTTTTATGTTCTCATGTATGGTGTTTAATAGAATGTTTGATGTTAAAATTAGCTAGTATTGGAGTTTTTGTTCTTTTTGTCTAACTTGTCATTGTGCTTTTACTAACCATAAGTTGCAAATAAAGACACATAACAAAATGATAGTTTCACGGGTGATTAATGAGTGTGCTGTGTAAACTTGTAGAAAATGTATCTTAGTTCGAAAGTTTAATAATAAAACAGTTTACTTTTTGGCTGATGATTTGGGAAAGCGCAACGTTTGTTCGCATGCCAATGTCTATAGTATGCTTAAATATCTTATTATGACCGCCTGTTATGTGTAATTGGGGCGTATTGTAAAAACAATATGCATAATTAGCAATATCGCAAATGCTTAAAAACCATATCATAGACAAGTATAAAATGAAATACTATATATATGAACATAGCTATGCTCTAGTTACAAGCTTCCGTGCCTAGCTTTGTTAGACCCCATTTTGCATCAATCGTGCCTTAATGTATGAAAGTTGCAGTGATCACATTGTGAAAGGTATAGTATAACCTTATGGTAGTAACTACTGCTATCAGGGATTCGTCAGGCGCCCTTTATGGAATACACCAGTGGGATTCTATGTCCCCTCGTATAAAAAAAAATGTATTTTTTTGTGTGTGTTAAACTGTCGCTTTCACCGACAGAGCTATGAGGTCGACGGTTCGACTGCTACAGTTCTCCTGTTGCACCATTTGTGCCTGCCTGATTGTCACAAAACAATAACTCAACAATTTCATAAATTAAAACGGCACGACCACGTCGCGTACTGAGTTTATTACAAAACAAACAAACAAACAAACAAAACCCATTGCATCCTCAATATACATACTTAATTCAAATCCTGTCAAATTCAATGTACATCAACATCAATAGCGTTACTTAGCTATACTTATCATAATCGCGTATCAGTTTCGTTAAAGTGATACAAAGAGGAAATATCCTCAAAAATTTAGAAAATATGTGTGAACGTGTCGACGTGGTCGCTCTGAATGGCCACCTTACACCTTACACACCCACACATGCGACGCAAACACGGACTCTGCAGGCTGCCTCATGCGGCACGCATACGACAGGAAATAACGATTTCAGTCTAATTCGTACCTCAAACGAATGAAATTAGATTTATATCATATCAAAGCAGCACGCGTTGTCTCCCTTGTTACACAACTTATCGCAATTGTTGTTTACTCAACAAAAAACGTGATAGACGAGCAGGGTATCATTTCAATATTTTGTTTGTATGTTATAAGATGGGGAGAGTTTCAAAACGTGGTGGATTAGTTCGTTTTGTTGTTTACGTATCGTTTCGAGGAAGATGGCTTTGCGGTGCGTGTCTTGAATACAATTATCTTTGTGCTTTTGCATAATAGTTGTTTTGGGAAGATATGCAGTTGGATTTTGGGTTGTGAGAAATAATATGTGTTTGTGTGTATTGGTCACGTAGATATGTCTGTCAGTGAGGTTATGACCGTGTAAAGAGAAAGGGATGTTCGTATTGCTGTGTACAGTATGTATTTTAGGTTTCGACTTTGTAGGTTTGGGGTCTAAAGGGATGAGCTTGTTTTCAATTTTTCGATTTGATTATTACTCAATTAGTGTAGAGTAGGTCTCTGACTGAAGTGCAGCCTTGTGTACCCGTTCGTAATACTTTTATCTGCGTTTCAGAAAGTAGTTATATATTTGCGTATGGTGTAATGTTGGTGATATGTCCCGTGGTATGTTGCGTTTTTTAGTTTGACTTAGGTATTTGTAAACCTAAGTTCACATTTCCCAAATTATGGTTGTGGAGTGTGTGATGTGTTTGTGTACTTTTCGGAAAACATTGCAATTTTAGCACCTCGGAATTCCTGAAAATTCCCTACTTGGAGTAGCTAATAAATTACTGGAACAACGTAAGAAACTAGTCCCTTACTCAAATGCTGTAGTTTGTTTATATACGAGTTCCTTCCCTTAGATTGTGTGATAATCGAGACATTCTCCGTAGAGAGCACAGGTCCAATCAATAGTAAAAATTTACTTAAGGACGCTAAGGTCCGTGGCTTGGAATTGTTTATTGAAAATTGGAAAAGGGAACTTAACCGTCCCGGAGCCAAAAATTGTATTTCTGGAGTTAACAAACTACGTACGTATAGATTATTTAAGTTTAATTATGAGGTAGAAAATTATAATATGTTAGTAATGCCTAAATCACATCGTAGTGCGAGTAGCTAAGTTTAGGTGTGGGGTTGCACCGATACGCATCGAAACAGACCGGTATGAGAGAATACCTTTGAGTAAAAGAAAGTGTTTCGCGTGGTAGAAACAGAGAATCACGTTTTAATAGAATGTAACTTGTATGATGATCTCCAATCGGGTCTATTGCAGGAGGCTAGTAAAATCACAAGTGATTTTTACAATATGAGTAAAGATGAAACGTTAGTTATAATTCTAAGCAACCCTTACTTGGCGAGGCCCTGTGCCAAAACCTGTGTTAATATTCTTAACCGATGTCGCAACTTAATCTATAATTAAGCAGTAATGTGTCTTTTAATGTCAATTATTTTTATAGTTTTATATTGGCATTTTTTTTTAAATTCATAACTGTGTGCATTTATGTTATACTTTTACAGTCTAGAATGATAGGGGAAGAGTCAGTGTCTCGTAAGTCTAATATAGACTGGATGTAAGGGTGGGTGAGTAGACATATTTTAGAGATTGTAATACTTGTACCTTTTACATGTGACACTATAATAAACTAATTTGAATCACTGCACTTGTCAAGCCTTCGGCGACTTCCGTCATGATCCGTTGTAGGTAATAGTCAGAAACTTTACATGAACTGATAATGTTTAACCGCGAGATTCCAGCCAATCAGAAGCCTGTATTAGCTGTTGTCCGTGATGTTTCTGAGAAAGTGTAAACAATGTGGTTCCAACAACAAGATACGTTAGAAAACATAAAATGTGACGAATTATCAGATCACTGATAGGTTCTTTATTATAGTTTATTATAATGACAGTAAAATTCGTTCAATCTGAACCAGTCCATATTGTAAACGCAGGCCATAACGTTAACTGCCTCTGCATACAACCTTGCTACTCATATATTTGTATCAGACAGATAGATATTAAAAATGATGAATGCAGATTTGAAACATGTTCCTTAAGAGTATTCGTATGTTTTGGGCCAAGCTTTCAGCTCGGTGTCTATGAATGATAAGGATGTGATTTTTATGAATTAGGGTGTTGTGTAGCGTCCAAACCTCTAGAATCGCCTGTGCTTTAGAGTAGCAGGGTGCGAAACGAAACCGGATGTATACAAATATATCAGAAAAATGGCAGAGGATATGAGTGTGTGAAGTGAAGTAGTGTTTGGAGAAATATTAATAGTTTTGTTAAAGATATCGACTAATAGGAAATGATGGAAAATTAGATGTACTAATGTTTTGGTCGGAAAATTTGTGCTGGAAATAGAATGAAGAAAATTTGATGCGGCGAATTAAAAGAAAATGATGCAGTTAATGCAATTTAATTTCGAATTAAGTTCAAAATAAAAACGGAAAATCCACTTTTTTCTGTTTGAGATTTTAGGAGGTAATTGAAATGACATAACTAAGATCTGACTAAGGTTTCCTTTGAGCGAATATTACCAATAAAACTTGTTATCCAGACTTAAAGTGGTGTGAAGTGACACCATGGCTATCACATTAGATGTGGTCTAAGTTAGCTGCATATGACATTTGATATGCGAAACTTCACTAAACATACTTCTAGCTTTCCTTTTCGCAACTAAGAGGATACCCTCCTCCGTTCCAAAATGTGAAGAAAAACTTGCTGCCAACAGGCCACTTGGCATAATATGATATTATACTAAACAAGTAATTGGGTCATTATAAGCCAATATTTAGGAGCACGATAATCTGCTTATAACAGGAGTTTAAAATCAGCATCAGTATTAATTCGATAACGTTAATATATATCACATATGCAAGTTGGTCTACAAAGAGAGTGTTAGGGACACCATCATTGACATCCTGTATTACCCGTGGGCTGAATGCAAGTAATGTCACGTCATCAAAACGACAACAGTCAGCAGTTGGCATTCATGTCGGAAATTGTAATATTTGGAGAAAGTTCTTGAAAACCGAATCAATTGCGCTGTGCTAACACCGTCGGTCAAGGGGAATAGGGGTGTTACTATCAGATGACACAAATACAAGTCGGTCAGGAGGGGTGTTACTATCAGATAACACAAATACAAGTCGGTCAGGGGAATGGGGGTGTTACTATCAGATGCTGACACAAATACAAGTCGGTAAGGGGAATAGGGGTGTTAATATCAGAAGACACAAATACAAGTCGGTCAGGAGGGGTGTTGCTATCAGATGACACAAATACAGGTCGGTCAAGGGGAATAGGGGGGTTACTATCAGATGACCCAATTACAAGCCGGTAGGGGGAATAGGGGTGTTAATATCAGAAGACACAAATACAAGTCGGTCAGGAGGGGTGTTACTATCAGATACAAATACAAGTCGGTCAGGAGAATAGGGGTGTTACTATCAGATGACACAATTACAAGTCGGTAGGGGGAATAGGGGTGTTAATATCAGATGACACAAATACAAGTCGGTCAGGGGAAATAGGGGTGTTACTATTAGATGACACAAATACAAGTCGGTCAGGAGAATAGGGGGGTTACTATCAGATGACACAAATACAGGTCGGTCAGGGGGAATAGGGTTGTTACTATCAGATTACACAAATACAAGTCGGTCAGGGGGAATAGGGGTGTTTCTATCAGATGACACAAATACAAGTCGGTCAGGAGAATAGGGGAGTTACTATCAGATGACACAAATACAGGTCGGTCAGGGGGAATAGGGTTGTTACTATCAGATTACACAAATACAAGTCGGTCAGGGGGAATAGGGGTGTTTCTATCAGATGACACAAATACAAGTCGGTCAAGGGGTATAGGGGTGTTACTATCAGATGACACAATTACAAGTCGGTAGGGGGAATAGGGGGGTTAATATCAGATGACACAAATACAAGTCGGTCAGGGGGAACAGGGGTGTGACTATCAGATGACACAAATACAAGTCGGTAGGGAGAATAGGGGTGTTACTATCAGATGACACAAATACAAGGCGGTCAAGGGGAATAGGGGTGTTACTATTAGATGACACAAATACAAGACGGTCAAGGGGAATAGGGGAGTTACTATCAGATGACACAAATACAGGTCGGTCAGGGGGAACAGGGGTGTTACTATCAGATGAAACAAATACAAGTCGGTGGGGGGAATAGGGGTGTTACGATTAGATGACACAAATACAAGTCGGTCAGGGGGAACAGGGGTGTGACTATCAGATGACACAAATACAAGTCGGTAAGGGGAATAGGGGTGTTAATATCAGATGACACAAATACAAGTCGGTCAGGCGAATAGGGGTGTTACTATCAGATGACACAATTACAAGTCGGTAGGGGGAATAGGGTGTTACTATCAGATGACACAAATACAGGTCGGTCAGGGGGAATAGGGGTGTTACTATTAGATGTCACAAATACAAGTCGGTCAAGGGGAATAGGGGTGTTACGATTAGATGACACAAATACAAGTCGGTAGGGGGAATAGGGGGGTTAATATCAGATGACACAAATACAAGTCGGTCAGGAGAATAGGGGTGGTACTATCAGATGACACAATTACAAGTCGGTAGGGGGAATAGGGTGTTACTATCAGATGACACAAATACAGGTCGGTCAGGGGGAACAGGGGTGTTACTATCAGATGACACAAATACAAGTCGGTCAGGGGGAACAGGGGTGTTACTATCAGATGACACAAATACAAGTCGGTGGGGGGAATAGGGGTGTTACTATCAGATGACACAAATACAAGTCGGTCAGGGGGAACAGGGGGGTTACTATCAGATGACCCAAATACAGGTCGGTCAGGGGGAAGAGGGGTGTTACTATCAGCAAATACAAGTCGGTCACGGGGAATAGGGGCGTTACTATCAAATGACACATATACAAGTCGGTAGGGGGGATAGGGGTGTTACTAACAGATGACACAAATGCGAGTCGGTCAGGGGGAAAAGGGGTGTTACTATCAAATGACACAAATTCAAGTCGGTAGGGAGAATAGGGGTGTTACAATCAAATGACCAAAATACAAGTCGGTCAAGGGGAATAGGGGTGTTTCTATCAGATGATACAAAGACAAGTCGGTCAGGAGAATAGGGGTGTTACTATCAGATGACACAAATGCAAGTCGGTCAGGGGGAATAGGGGTGTTACTATCAAATGACACAAATACAAGTCGGTAGGGAGAATAGGGGTGTTACTATCAGATGACACAAATACAAGTCGGTCAGGAGCATAGGGGTGTTACTATCAGATGACACAAATACAGGTCGGTCAGGGGGAATAGGGGTGTTACTATCAAATGACACAAATACAAGTCGGTCAGGGGGAATAGGGGGGTTACTATCAAATGACACAAATACAAGTCGGTAGGGGGAATAGGGGTCTTACTATCAGATGACACAAATACAAGTCGGTCAGGAGAAGGGCACAATTGGTACACAGAGGCATGCTGGAACGATGTGCTTTAGAATCCTGACACAAAACTCAAAATGGATAATGTCAACCAGAAACTCAATCGTTCTCATGGTCCTATTTTGGTTTTTGTTTCCTTTTCATAAAATAATTATACCATCGTTCGTCTTGGAAAAAGACATTTCTCTTAATAAGAGAATCAAGACATCCCTTTCGTTTGGTATGAGGTATGGTAGTGAAACTACAAAAAGTCAAATGTTCTGATAAAAGAAACATGTTTGAAAGCAAATATTTAAATATATGCATGCCATTTGTAATTTTAAAATGTTGCGTTGTTTTAGTACACACACCCACACAAACACACACACGTGTAAGTCAATGGTTCAATTTGCATTAATACAGGTAAGATGTTTCTTGCGGATAAGTTATATCGGGATAACGGTTGTGTGATATCTAGTGTATCACAGACACGAGGTACTTATCAGAGGTTATTGGTCAATTAACGTTACATAGATAAACATGATCTACGATCCACCCAGTCAGATAGAAATACGTTGGATTTATACACTGCCCCTGTCGACGAGATAAACGAGGGATAATTTAGCCTAACCCCCTACATCCTGTCGACGAGATAAACGAGGGATAATTTAGCCTAACCCACTACACCCTGCCGACGAGATAAACGAGGGATAATTTAGCCTAACCCACTACACCCTGCCGACGAGATAAACGAGGGATAATTTAGCCTAACCCCCTACACCCTGTCGGCGAGATAAACGAGGGATACTTTAGCTTAAACCCCTACACCCTGTCGACGAGATAAACGAGGGATAATTTAGCCTAATCCACTACACCCTGTCGACGAGATAAACGAGGGATAATTTTGCCTAATCCACTACACACTGTCGACGAGATAAACGAGGGATAATTTAGCCTTAAACGAGGGATAATTTAGCCTAATCCACTACACCCTGTCAGCGAGAAATACGTTGGATTAAACCCGACTGGTGAGTGTTTTATCGTTAAGTCATGATTGTTCATCACTAATGTGTTACTCTGACAAAACTAGACTGAATGGACTTTGCCTTGCTGTTCATTTTCATGCTATTGCTTGATGTTTCTTGAATTGTTTAGTTTGCTTGATAAAGATTGAAAAGCAGTGAGAAAATGGCATAAAAATGACATATATGGCATAACCTGACCCTGATAATGTACCGTTACAATTCATGCTAATGTGCAATATATAACTTTAACCAGCATATTGTGTATTAGCTGAAATGAAGAAAAAAAACCCTGCATATTCTGTTTTTACCCATAAAATAATCTAAACATACTGTCCATATGTTTATTACTGATTTTTTTAATTTAATGTCAATAATGTTTTATATTTAGATAACAAAGCCGTTACAAATGTTATTCATCAGGTGCAAAATAAATCAACTTTGTATAAAATCATATACTTTATTCTAATTTACGTTGATCTATAGCATTATGGGTATTATTAAACATATCTTTGAGTTGAACTAAAGGAGGTGGTTGAAGACGATGATAAATGTTGAAAAAAAAATTACAAAAAAAAATTGTTTACGTTTACATTTTTCACTCGCTCTTGATTTATTTATGTATTGCACGATACTTTATACACAGTCATTACATCTCTCGTTACCAAATTTTAGCAAAGGAAAGTATTTTTCTTCAATTTGAATGTACATTCGTTTTTTCGACTAAGGTCGTTTTCATTGGGTAAGATGTGCATGGCTTTTGTTTTAATAAAACCATAACGGTTATGGGCTTCTAGCAAAAATAACGTTTCTGAAAATGTGTTCGTAGATTGGCACAAAATAAAATTTTATTTAATCGAATTAATTTTGTAGAAATCTTGTTATCACTTCTTTGATTACTGCCACCNCCCCCCATTAAAAAAAAAAAAAAAAAAAAAAAAAACAGAAAAAAACAACAACAACAAACAGGTCGATCTAAAGCAAAAAACAAGCGAACACTCGTAAGTTCATGAAACATATTTGAAAGACGAGTTAAAGTATGTTTTTATTTATTGTTAACAGATAGTCGTTATAGAGTGACAAAAACATGGAGCCAGGAACACTGCAGCTCCCAGTCATAGACATGTCAAAGTCTCGGACTCAACGAGACGAGATGTCTCAAAGCTTGATTGATGCCCTTGAAAATGTAGGCTTTCTGGCAATAGATAATATTGAAGGACTAGACTTTGACATTCTACTCAGGAGCTGTAAATGGTTCTTCAACCAACCATATGACAAGAAGAAATGTTTGTTACGAAAGCAATGGAACCCGGAAAACACCAACATGTTCCGGGGGTACTTCCCGGTAATTGAGGGGGAACCCAGTAGAAAAGAGGGATTCGAGTTCGGACCTGTGTATCCAACAATTGACAGCAACACGACACGTGCGTCATGGATCTACGAGGAAAATGTTTGGCCTGAAGAAGATGGAAAATTGCCTTTCAAATCTGAGCTGACGAAAGCATTTGATATTATGCATAATACCGCCATGGAAATCTTGCGACTTACTGCACGTGGGATTGGAATAGACGAAAATGCGTTTATTGGTTTATTTGACGATAAACCACTAACTACGTTCCGTATGATCCATTACCCGACTTGGGAAAGTACCCCACCGGAAGTGTGTCTGCTTGAGGACGGTAAGGTGATCACCACGCCGGAACATACAGACACGGGCTTCATGACATTACTTACGACCTTTGGCTACAGTGGTTTAGAGGTAATGACAGCGGATGGTCGATGGGCAGCAGTCGCTCCGCGTTCCAATAGCCTCGTTATGAACATCGGTGACGTATTCTCGCGCATGCTTGGTGGTCGGTTCCGAGCAACACGGCATCGTGTAGTTGACATCGGTGAAGACAGGTTTTCATTTCCGTTTTTTCTTGAACCTTCCTTTGATGCAGATATCGGGGTTAATTTCCTGACGAAATTTACTGGAAGTGGTCCCAAGCACGTCCCCGAGCTGTACGGCCCGTGGGTGTTTCACCAGTACAAATATGTGAAGAAACATTTCGAGTACAGAGTTTTACCAGACGTTTGAAATGGACCCTGTATTACACTTACGTGAATGTGATTAAGCATAGACAATAGTTAAATCAGAAAACGTACATAGGTAATGATAAATCAACTATTTTGTAATGATCTCAGAATACATTAGAAGACAAAGTGGTGTTCAGTGGTGTTTGATTACATCTTTGATATGAATAAATAATAACCGTAACTACACGAAATGTTTCTTAAATGGTTTTGTGATCTTTTTGATTTTCTCGTGCACAAAAGGAGATACCAACTTACAACCTGATATTTTATTTATTTTTAAAAATCCATGTTTTATATTTCGTACACAGACATGTTGGCGTTGGGGTTTTGAGCAACATCACTTTTGTTTATTGGATATGAAGAACAAACAAAGAGTCCGCCAGACAGCCATCGACACTTGTTTGTTTCCTACAAAGGAGAACAACTCTGGTAGTTGCCTTGAAAATAAAGAAAATACCATTAGCAAGAAATGCAATACAACTGAATTAAGTTGGGGGGTTTTCAACACATTTTATTGAATTAACGAAAGGATAAGACACCGGGCAGTGCCATATGTAACTCTTCACCTGAAGCTATTTCATTCTACTTTTAAAAAATGAACAACGCTAGAAAAGTTTTGCTTTTTCATTTTGTATTGATTAAAATATAGATCATTATGCTCGATACTATTGCATAAAAGGTACAATTCTAGATGCGGGAAATTTTCAGACAGTGAATCTGATGAGTTAAGATGAGTAAAGCAGGGTATATTGTACCTAAGGCGAGTAGGATGTGGGGATGAGACAGGTCATCAAACACGGAGGACAACAGAAAATGCCAACCTATATTATCCCTTTGATCTCTAATAATCACCCAAACCTTGACTCAGACACCACATTCTCCTACAGGGCATAATGTATCATGACAAATGCAGGGGGTGGGTTGGTGGGGGTCTATAGGATAGCATATCACCATGAAAAAGAACTTGGTTGCAGGTTAATGTCAATTCTATTAAATAGCTGAAAATACAGAAGTAGGTAAAAAGGTTGAAAAGTAAGAGTTACGTTACGGCCATCAAATGCAGCTTCCACAGTAGTTCTCACGCAGATTAAAGCATATGTTACGCTTTATAGAAATGTCCTTTTACGGCATCAATCTACCACAACTTAGAAGCATTGGCCTTCTGTTCGCTATGCCGGGCATGTTAAAGTCTGGGAGTGTGGAACTCTATGGTGTTGAGTAGGTCCCTAGGGGCAGTGATCAGCACAGAGTTTTCCATAGGGAACTGTAGGTTTTCTTTATTTGACTTAATCGTAAAATCTCGTGAACACCATCAATTAGGGCTTGTTATGATAGGATGATGCTCCTTCTTTCTTTCAAATGCTTTGGCGTCTCAGAAGACAGCTCACACAGTAAGCATGTGGGTTAAACTTAATTATGGTTACAATGACATCTGTAACAGGTAAGCAGTTGTATGTTCACTGGTAGTCGGGACATGTCATTTGTAGGTTGGGAAAGCGAGGTTATGGCATATTGCGGGGATTATAGATTAAAATTGAAAACAATCAAAGAGGATGATGTATCGACCTCCTTCTATATTGAAATTGAACAGTAGCTGATATCCGCAAAACTCACACTAAACTTCCACTTGTCTTTACAAACTAAACCATCAACAACATCATGGATAGCAATGACCTTTCTGACCTCGCCAAACCAGTTGTACTGTTTGAGTCCGATTTTACCACCTTGTCTCGTTGTAAGGTCAGCTGTGTTTTAACAAGTCATGATGCTCTATAATGCTTCTAAATAGGGAAAGAACCCTATTGTGAACCTTCGCGCGTCCACTGGTAGAAATCCCGAGCATATATGTAGATTCATATATTGGCAGTGTTTATTGGTAGAGAGAACAGTAAATTCCCCAATGGTTCGGTGTTGGCTGAAGAACTTTTTTTTTGAAATATAACATTACCGGAAGTACGCATACTCTTATGAGGTGACATACACAACCCTTGTTTGCCATGTAGACCCGGAACCATGATAGCATGTTCTCAGTAACAGCAGTAGGGGTTTGCTTTCTGGCCGATCTAAGTACGTCCATGTCGGAATGCAATTGACTGACTGACATCGCTAAGTACTATCGATGTTATATCTGAGTTTTGACTGGATCGCATTGTTGACCGAACAAGATATACCCATGATAACCCATTTGGTAGGTTGTAGGTTGTAACTGCTCCCTGTTGCTGTAATCCGTCGCTATATTAATTAGCTTGACTAATTCCTCCAATACACACTCTACAACATCAACGTATCATTACATCAACACACAGTATCGACTTACACTATCAAATCATAATGCACATCAATGCACACCATATAATATATTTATAACCATCTCTTATACTTCAATGCTCCACATATATATAAACACACTATTTATATACATGTGTCAATACATAAATTACATCAATGTATACCATATATACATTGTTAATTTGTATTAATACATTATAAATCTATACACATCATACAACAATACACTCTGTATCAATACAAAACACATAACAATACACTTCAAAATATAATTTGATGAAGGCTAAATTATCACTTTGACTCTTCACACAATATTACAGTTGGGTAGCATCACTAACTGTTATTTTTGGCCCCGTAGATGACCTGTTGAACATACGCGGCGCCTTCATGCTTATAGTTGTCCTAACGGCACCAGATAACTATGTGAAAGACAGGAGTATTCTCTGGCTCAAAACCCAAGAGATTAATCGGCGATAAAATAGTGCTTCCTATAGACCATTTAATTACGTCAGTAAGATATTGGCTGACCTCATCATGTTTGTTTCAGAGTCACGTATCTTTTTAGTAGGAGAACCATAAAGCGGCAGTGTCGGGTTACATGCCTTCCGAAAGTTACAGCATCAAAACCTCCACACCATTGGCGATAGGTTTAAACAATCAACTGTTTATATCCCGTTATAGAGATACACAATATAACAGCCACATACCTGTTGTATCATAGCGCTGTTCTCTACCAGAATATGTATGAACTATACGTGTGTGTGTATACACGTATATACATGTACTATGCATGTATATACAATTGTATTTATACTACATAATGCAATTATGTGCAATTAGATATATGATGAAAGTCCTTAAGAACAGCTATACCCTAAAGACATACACTAGACAGCATTATCGTCAGTCAAAGTCACCTGTCCGGCCATTAGGTATAACTGAACACACTTTGATACCTGACGCTATACGTATATATATATATCGTTATGTAAGACTAAATATATTAAGATGGATATCAATGCTATTGGCTCGGCTCCAGTTATACTCCACTTAAATCCAGACTTGTTTAACAGCTACAAAATTGACTAACGTGGCCTGTGAATCGGATTCAACCTAACAATAATACACTGTTTGGTCTCTACAGCAGCATGACGTCAGAAAAGAATGTAGTAAATTGAACGTCGACATTTTCAACTCATCAATATTGCATTTGCGATAACAAGTTCCCTACATGTGCGTTTGCTCCGAGTTAGGAGATAACTCTTGGCGGATTTTTAAACAACTGTACATGTGATAACAGGTCGAGTGGTATATTACAGATAGCACGGAAATGATACAAGACAATCATACATACACGTATTTAGTACGAGTTTGTGACACCGTGTTTGTACCGTATAATATAGAGTGGTGTCTACGTGTTGGGATCTGATCTGACCTTTGAACTTTTAAGGAAAGGCTATACATGTCTGCCTGTATAACAGATCGGTATACATCACATGTGTTTTACTAGAAAACAACTTTTGTAGCTACAATCAGTCACACCAGGACGGAAATGTCCCGGACCTGTCAGCGGTCATTAGATACGTATACGTAGTCCTGTATCCCGTAGAAAGTGTGACGGTGTCCTCAGCCGGCGGGGACACGATGTCAGACACACTGTGTGAATAGAGGAAATGTCTAATCAGGTAGGCATACATATAATAATAGTATTTGCTGAATTTTAATTGTTTTACTGACTATTTGTGTACGTGTGTGTCTGTCTCTATATTTGCCAACATGTGACACCTACAAGCAGAAATTCATACACACCGGCATCGCGTGTTCTTATGATTAATCAAATTAATGTGTGTAGATTAAAATTCTCCAACAACAAAACACCACCCAAATCTGAACCACAACATTTAAACAACAACACAAAATTACACGTGAACCACAGGACATTAACACAACAAAACGAAGGCACACGTGAACAAGGACAATACCACAAAAACACATGCACTGCTGCACGATTCCATACGTGAATCGGAAAAAGTGAACCAACAGACGAACAACTCAAAACGATATTGTATATTTCAACTTGCACAAAAATAACACAGGATACCGTGCACGTGAATGTAAAAAACCCACCAACACACACACGATAACGTACAGGTGAACACTTAGACAAACAACATACGATTCCGTGAACCAGTAGACAATCAAAACACGATACAGTACAAGTGAACCAGTAGACAAACAGCACGATACCGTACAAGTGAACAAAAAGACAAACAACACGATACAGTACACGTGAACAAAAAGACAAACAACACGATACAGTACAAGTGAAACAGTAGGCAAACAACACACGATACCGTACAAGTGAAACAGTTAGCAAACAGCACACGATACCGTACAAGTGAACAGTAGACAAACAACACACGATACCGTACAAGTGAAACAGTAGGCAAACAACACACGATACCGTACAAGTGAACCAGTAGGCAAACAACACGATAACGTACAAGTGAAACAGTAGACAAACAACACACGATACCGTACAAGTGAAACAGTAGGCAAACAACACACGATAGCGGACAAGTGAAACAGTAGGCAAACAACACACGATACCGTACAAGGGAAACAGTAGGCAAACAACACACGATACCGTACAAGCGAAACAGTAGGCAAACAACACACGATACCGTACAAGGGAAACAGTAGCCAAACAACACACGATACCGTACAAGTGAAACAGTAGACCAACAACACACGATACCGTACAAGTGAAACAGTAGACCAACAACACACGATACCGTACAAGTGAAACAGTAGACCAACAACACACGATACCGTACAAGTGAAACAGTCGGCAAACAACACACGATACCGTACAAGTGAACAAGTAGGCAAACAACACGATAACGTACAAGTGAAACAGTAGACAAACAACACACGTTACCGTACAAGTGAAACAGTAGGCAAACAACACGATACCGTACAAGTGAACAAAAAGACAAACAATTAGCACAGAAGGAGACCAACACAAACACAAGTCTCAAATGTAAACACAGAAAATCAACAGCACATTTGATATTTATATAAACTTTTTTTTATTGCACGATGAGTGGGACACGCCATCAGCAGAGGATTGATATATGGAAGATGGAGGCGTTTAAGAATGTCAACCTGGACGGGGACTTATCCTCCGAACTCTATGAAATCATGCAAGAAAATACGTGCTCGAACGTTTCTGTGACGTCAGCAGACATTTCCGGGTTCTCCGAGGTGAAGTGTAACAGCACGTGTGACTATCTATTTATAGTTGAGGTGTTATGGTCGGACGGACGATCCATGTGTGTGAGGAGAACTTACAGAAGCTTTTTAAATTTTCGAAAAGTTTTGGTGGAATATTTTCAAAAAGATGACCAAAGTCAGGGATCAGTATTTATACCGCAGCTAACAGGTAGGACATTGGCTTACGTACTATAAGACTACCTTACACGTGTCCATGATAACTTAATTACCAATAAAATGGCGATGATTCAGTAGAATGTAAGTACATTGAGTATGACGTATCAATTTCATTAGACAGTTAATTGACGCTATTTAGACTACACCTCAATCCAATATATATCCAGGACGAAAACGCTGTACCCGTTCATTGACAATAATTAATGGGTTTGTCGCAAAGATGACTGTTCAATGGTTGCCAACAGGTTAGCATTTTATTGGTCTGAAGCAACTATGAGTGTTCAATAGTGGCTGAAACGTAGCGATCCATAGGCCATTTTCAAAGCAAGTGTTTTGTGATCCTTGTTATAAGTAATATACCGCATTTACGTACCAATCGCATGTTTTAGATAAACTATTACAACAATATTAGAACTTAATGGAAAGATTTATTCTTATCCACATTGGGGGCCGCGGTGGCCGAGTGGTTAAGGCGTCTAACATTCTGCTGCCACTAGCCCTCCACCACTTGGTCGTGGGTTCGTGGTCTACGTGCACGTGGGGCAGTCGCCTGATACACTTCCGCAGGTCGGTGGTTTTTCTCCGGGTACTCCGGCTTTCCTCCACCTCAAAAACCTGACACGTCCTTAAATGGCCATAGCTGTTAATAGGACGTAAAACACAAACACACCAAACCAAATCTTATCCACAAGTGTAATACAAATGTGGCCCCTACAAATCACGGACTTGAGCAAGGCTACTTCCTGCGTTGCTTTAATTAAGTCCGAGATTTTTAGTTTATAAGACACTCCTATATTGAATGCCCGTTAGATGGTCAGAAATCAATTCTACCCGCCGCGGTATCTCAAGGTGTCTTGTATATGTCACAAGGCTATGGACATTACCCCTTAATAGCAATCCTTCACAAGACATGTCCACACAATCTGTCGTACCTCTTAATGTGCGTGTGTAAATATACCTATCTAACCTTGATTTAGCCCTGTGAATACTACTGTAAATATCAGACGTAATAATGAATCAAACTCTGTACATAATACCCTGAAATATTTATTTAATTCATATCGGACCAAGAAATCAATATCCCCCATGCATCTGTGACCACTGTAAGACACTAGTGTTTCTTATACCACATACCATATTATAGTGTGGTCGATTTTACTCAATGTCATTCCCTTTCTGGAAACACTCCATTATGTCGTCAAAACACTGTATACAAACTCAATAAACTCAGGTTTAAATATGTCTTTTCCGAAGAAGTAGTAACAATTGGGGACAAACCTAGGTTCAAGTTGTTGCCAGTCCTAAGCCTCTTGTAAAAATATAATTGCTAAATATTTTTAATTATTCATTCGTTAATTAAATTTATACATAAAAAATGTAATCATTCAGCTCTACATTTACTCATTCATTATATTGATTAATTCGTGAAGTCTTAATCTAGTCAATTACGATGTAGGTTTAAGATCGCATACATTTCTTACTTGTGTATATCTATTTAATTAACTCATAATCAATTAATCTAATTATTGTTCACACAAATTACATGTAATTAATTTTCAATAAGTATTCACTTTACAGCATATTTTTTTTTATAAAACAGTGTTCTATACCCAACATATGGTAATACAATTGATTAATCTGACAAGGAGATAGTGTTTGAAATTAATTCAGTGTTCACATACCGTAAAAAAAGTACTTGACTTAGCGTCAGACTAATTTGATTACCTGTTTGACTAATTTGAATACCTGTTTGACTAATTTGATTACTTGTTTGACTAATTTGAATACCTGTTTGACTAATTTGAATACCTGTTTGACTAATTTGATTACCTGTTTGACTAATTTGATTACCTGTTTGACTAATTTGAATACCTGTTTGACTAATTTGATTACCTGTTTGACTAATTTGAATACCTCACTAATTTGAATACCTGTTTGACTAATTTGATTACCTGTTTGACTAATTTGATTACCTGTTTGACTAATTTGAATACCTGTTTGACTAATTTGAATACCTGTTTGACTAATTTGATTACCTCTTTGACATATTTGATTACCTGTTTGACTTATTTGATTACCTGTTTGACTAATTTGATTTCTTGACAGGGTTGAAGATGTTCCGACGCTACACACGTGACCTTGCGGAGGAAAGGGAAGCGGAACTCCATAGATTTGTCAAAAACCTCCTCAACGGAAACCCTATGGTAATAAAACCTTACTGGTCTTAAATGTCCTTAACGAAAACCCTATGGTAATAAAACCTTACTGGTCTTAAATGTCCTCAACGGAAACCCTCTGGTAATAAAACCTTACTGGTCTTAAATGTCCTTAACGAAAACCCTATGGTAATAAAACCTTGCTGGTCTTAAATGTCCTTAACGAAAACCCTATGGTAATAAAACCTTGCTGGTCTTAAATGTCCTTAACGAAAACCCTATGGTAATAAAACCTTGCTGGTCTTAAATGTCCTTAACGAAAACCCTATGGTAATAAAACCTTGCTGGTCTTAAATGTCCTGAACGAAAACCCTATGGTAATAAAACCTTGCTGGTCTTAAATGTCCTGAACGAAAACCCTATGGTAATAAAACCTTGCTGGTCTTAAATGTCCTGAACGAAAACCCTATGGTAATAAAACCTTACTGGTCGTAAATGTCCTCAACGGAAACCCTCTGGTAATGAAACCTTACTGGTGTTAAATGTCCTCAACGGAAACTCTCTGGTAATAAAACCTTACTGGTCTTAAATGTCCTCAACGGAAACCCTCTGGTAATACAACCTTACTGGTCTTAAATGTCCTCAACGGAAACCCTCTGGTAATGAAACCTTACTGGTCTTAAATGTCCTCAACGGAAACCCTCTGGTAATAAAACCTTACTGGTCTTAAATGTCCTCAACGGAAACCCTCTGGTAATAAAACCTTACTGGTCTTAAATGTCCTCAACGGAAACCCTCTGGTAATAAAACCTTACTGGTCTTAAATGTCCTCAACGGAAACCCTCTGGTAATAAAACCTTACTGGTCTTAAATGTCCTCAACGGAAACCCTCTGGTAATAAAACCTTACTGGTCTTAAATGTCCTCAACGGAAACCCTCTGGTAATAAAACCTTACTGGTCTTAAATGTCCTCAACGGAAACCCTCTGGTAATAAAACCTTACTGGTCTTAAATGTCCTCAACGGAAACCCTCTGGTAATAAAACCTTACTGGTCTTAAATGTCCTCAACGGAAACCCTCTGGTAATAAAACCTTACTGGTCTTAAATGTCCTCAACGGAAACCCTCTGGTAATAAAACCTTACTGGTCTTAAATGTCCTCAACGGAAACCCTCTGGTAATAAAACCTTACTGGTCTTAAATGTCCTCAACGGAAACCCTCTGGTAATAAAACCTTACTGGTCTTAAATGTCCTCAACGGAAACCCTCTGGTAATAAAACCTTACTGGTCTTAAATGTCCTCAACGGAAACCCTCTGGTAATAAAACCTTACTGGTCTTAAATGTCCTCAACGGAAACCCTCTGGTAATAAAACCTTACTGGTCTTAAATGTCCTCAACGGAAACCCTCTGGTAATAAAACCTTACTGGTCTTAAATGTCCTCAACGGAAACCCTCTGGTAATAAAACCTTACTGGTCTTAAATGTCCTCAACGGAAACCCTCTGGTAATAAAACCTTACTGGTCTTAAATGTCCTCAACGGAAACCCTCTGGTAATAAAACCTTACTGGTCTTAAATGTCCTCAACGGAAACCCTCTGGTAATGAAACCTTACTGGTCTTAAATGTCCTCAACGGAAACCCTCTGGTAATAAAACCTTACTGGTCTTAAATGTCCTCAACGGAAACCCTCTGGTAATAAAACCTTACTGGTCTTAAATGTCCTCAACGGAAACCCTCTGGTAATAAAACCTTACTGGTCTTAAATGTCCTCAACGGAAACCCTCTGGTAATAAAACCTTACTGGTCTTAAATGTCCTCAACGGAAACCCTCTGGTAATAAAACCTTACTGGTCTTAAATGTCCTCAACGGAAACCCTCTGGTAATAAAACCTTACTGGTCTTAAATGTCCTCAACGGAAACCCTCTGGTAATAAAACCTTACTGGTCTTAAATGTCCTCAACGGAAACCCTCTGGTAATAAAACCTTACTGGTCTTAAATGTCCTCAACGGAAACCCTCTGGTAATAAAACCTTACTGGTCTTAAATGTCCTCAACGGAAACCCTCTGGTAATAAAACCTTACTGGTCTTAAATGTCCTCAACGGAAACCCTCTGGTAATGAAACCTTACTGGTCTTAAATGTCCTCAACGGAAACCCTCTGGTAATAAAACCTTACTGGTCTTAAATGTCCTCAACGGAAACCCTCTGGTAATAAAACCTTACTGGTCTTAAATGTCCTCAACGGAAACCCTCTGGTAATAAAACCTTACTGGTCTTAAATGTCCTCAACGGAAACCCTCTGGTAATAAAACCTTACTGGTCTTAAATGTCCTCAACGGAAACCCTCTGGTAATAAAACCTTACTGGTCTTAAATGTCCTCAACGGAAACCCTCTGGTAATAAAACCTTACTGGTCTTAAATGTCCTCAACGGAAACCCTCTGGTAATAAAACCTTACTGGTCTTAAATGTCCTCAACGGAAACCCTCTGGTAATAAAACCTTACTGGTCTTAAATGTCCTCAACGGAAACCCTCTGGTAATAAAACCTTACTGGTCTTAAATGTCCTCAACGGAAACCCTCTGGTAATAAAACCTTACTGGTCTTAAATGTCCTCAACGGAAACCCTCTGGTAATGAAACCTTACTGGTCTTAAATGTCCTCAACGGAAACCCTCTGGTAATAAAACCTTACTGGTCTTAAATGTCCTCAACGGAAACCCTCTGGTAATAAAACCTTACTGGTCTTAAATGTCCTCAACGGAAACCCTCTGGTAATAAAACCTTACTGGTCTTAAATGTCCTCAACGGAAACCCTCTGGTAATAAAACCTTACTGGTCTTAAATGTCCTCAACGGAAACCCTCTGGTAATAAAACCTTACTGGTCTTAAATGTCCTCAACGGAAACCCTCTGGTAATAAAACCTTACTGGTCTTAAATGTCCTCAACGGAAACCCTCTGGTAATAAAACCTTACTGGTCTTAAATGTCCTCAACGGAAACCCTCTGGTAATAAAACCTTACTGGTCTTAAATGTCCTCAACGGAAACCCTCTGGTAATAAAACCTTACTGGTCTTAAATGTCCTCAACGGAAACCCTCTGGTAATAAAACCTTACTGGTCTTAAATGTCCTCAACGGAAACCCTCTGGTAATAAAACCTTACTGGTCTTAAATGTCCTCAACGGAAACCCTCTGGTAATAAAACCTTACTGGTCTTAAATGTCCTCAACGGAAACCCTCTGGTAATAAAACCTTACTGGTCTTAAATGTCCTCAACGGAAACCCTCTGGTAATGAAACCTTATTGGTCTTAAATGTCCCGAATGGAAATCCTCTGGTAATTAAACCTTATTCGTCTTAAATGTCCTCAATGGAAACCCTCTGATAATGAAACCTTACTGGTCTTAAATGTCCTCAATGGAAACCCTCTGGTAATAAAACGTTACTGGTCTTAAATGTCCTCAATGGAAACCATCTGATAATGAAACCTTACTGGTCTTAAATGTCCTCAACGGAAATTCTCTGGTAATGAAACCTTACTGGTCTTAAATGTCCCCAACGGAAACGTAAAACCACGTGAAGGTGGTGTCCAACCTTTGGTGCAAAGGAACAAATTATGTTCTTCTGAATATTCAACCTAAAAGTCTAATGCATAATCTAATATCGGGGGTTGGACAAGATTACGAATATGTTTTCCTTGCCCATGTTGTCAACAGATACGTAGCAACCTCCCTGACACGTTTGTAGTCGTACAAACGGACAAAGCTCCTAGCAACCCCATATGGGTCTGTAGAACTTGTACTTGGTGTATAGAACTTGTACTTGGTCTGTAGAACTTGTACTTGGTCTGTAAAACTTGTACTTGGTCTGTAGAACTTGTACTTGGTCTGTAGAACTTGTACTTGGTCTGTAAAACTTGTACTTGGTCTGTAGAACTTGTACTTGGTCTGTAGAACTTGTATGTGAACTGCCTCGTAAAGAACTCAGCTTGTTGGGTAGTGTTGGTAAGGAAACATATAGACATTCAGATTTATTCTCGGGAAAATGTTATCGAAGGATCTTCTGCTTCTTCAGCAAAACATGTTCTAAGTCACTTACCAGGTCAAACACAGTAGCGGCTTCACGTTAGTATAATACAGGTAATGATCTTCTTCACTAACATTATCAGAGTTTTCAGAGTTATCAGAGTAATGTAGTTAGGGTTTACAACCAGCGTGCTTTAAATCTACGCAGCTTTTGTGTAGATGTCTCCATTACCTTGCTTCCACCTGAGATACCGTCTTAGATCGTTGGTAACCTACATATTGGGTTATGCTTTCTGGTAATACTGACCTCGGATTTTGTCTGTGTTATAGCTGCGGAAGTTTATTTCCTATTTCTTATTTCTATTTTATAGGTTTCCTCTACCCTCCCCGTGTTGGATTTTTTCGAACCCAACGCATCAGATCCCGTTCCCTTCAGAAGTAGCCCGGATGGCAATGATAGTGATGAAGATCCGTTCTCGGAGGACGTATTCAGCCAGACGTGGATGAAGAAAAGCAGCTCACCCAAGAGCAAAGCATAAGTTATTTTGTTTGTATATGTTAGTGAACGAGAAAGTCCGTATTGTTGACCGCTGATTAAAACTTCCTTTGTTGTACAGGGTATCTATAATAACGAGCCAGACAGACGGGATCCCGCTTTGATCTCAACGTCCTACAGAGATAATATACATGAGCTTTTATTTACATTTTAATGTAAGTTATCCATTACACATACAACACTTCACAGCTGAACAAAACCTCATATGTAAAAGTAGAAGTATTTATATATATATGTGCTAAAAATGACTTTTAAACGTAACTGAACAATATTTATTCTATTTCCATATGACTATTTATGAGTATATTGTTATTTTTTATGTTTGAAGTCGATCCTTAGTAAAGTAGGATGTGAATAAGCTTAAGTAGTGAACAAATACATTTGTTGTTGAGAGATATGCATACAATAAGTGGAAACAGAGGTGAAGTTGTTTACGACATACTAACTGTGTGTTGGTTGGGGGAAAAGATAAACTGGCTACCAGCCCCTAAGTTTTTATGAAGATTTCTCAACTGCATTTCACTACCAGCTTATCTTTTCCTAGTTTAGAACTTAGGAATCGGACATCAAAGTGATCAAAATTATTGATTCTTCTTCTTCTAAATAAGTCCAGGGGAAGGGGTGCGGGAAGCGGGTTATGAGATAAAGTGAAGTTATACTCATATGGCATGCTGTCAAACGGGAGAGTTTAAGACATATTGACTGAGGTGTGGGGGATTGTACGACGTACAGATCGGGTTAGGGGGGTCTCGACCTAGTGACCGGGGAGAGTTTAAAACATATTGACTGAGGTGTGGGGGATTGTACGACGTACAGATCGGGTTAGGGGGTCTCGACCTAGTGACCGGGGAGAGTTTAAGACATATTGACTGAGTGTGGGGGATTGTACGACGTACAGATCGGGCTAGGGGGTCTCGACCTAGTGACCGGGGAGAGGGGGTGTTTATGTCAGTGGGCGACTGTTCACGACATTCTGTCGGGGGTATGTTTACTATAGGTGCTGTTAGGGGGGTAGTGTGCAATATAGATAGGCTTGACGCAATATTGATAACCAATGCCACAATAACAAGTAAACTGACTAAATATGTATATGTTGTGTTGCAAAGCAGACAATAAATCTGTTTATTTCTGAACAAACCTCGTTGTCGTCGATTGTTTTTGTGATTTCAACATTGCATTATCAGCCATGTACTTTTGAATTAGGCATGTCTGTTACGGAAAATTCCAGATAAACCTCCCTCCGTATCTCATAAAATATAAATGATTTCTCAAAAGTCTTTGTGTAAGTGGGTAAAATATGAACAAATGGGGCGTTTTATAAAAGTACGAGAATAAGACCAGATGTTCTGGAAGGATAAGTGTTATCTGCTTCATTGATGTCACTTGGCATGCAAATAATAATAATAATAATAATAATTCGAGGTTCTTATATACCGCTTTATCACAACCTAGTTCGTAGGTCGTCTCAAAGCGGTTTACAAATTATAGGGCCTTTGCAACCAGCCAATATCTTTCTCAACTCCCTGGGGAGCATACAGTCGGAGCTGCCATTTCGGCGCTAACAGCTAGCATTCAACAATTCTAGCACTGCCCAATCACGTACTAATTTACAGCTGAGTAGACTGAAACAAGTGGAGTAAAGTATCTTGCTCAAAGATACAACACAAATCTAGATCAAATCTTAAGCAATGCTACGTTCTTAAAGTGAGAAAAGGATCGGCGACAACAAAACCAAAAGGTTAACTAATGAGGATATTAAAAACCATTAACATTCATATCTCACACGGAAATAAAATGTTTCCCTATGAGGTCATGATAACGACCAATAAGCTTGCACACATTCTTCAACTTATTTTGTCCTTCAGTAGTCGAGATTTATCACGAAAATCGTGATAATTAGAGCCAGTCATATAATAATGAATCAACTGCAACATATAAACTCCACATGTAAGGGAAGCAGGGATCTTACTATGAAGAAAAGGAAAGTTCAATATTGGAAAATCGAAACCGTCACCTTCCTTTTATAAGATTCATCAATGTATATGTAGAGTTAATGTATAAAACGTTATTTTATTAACACAGTGTACGCATCAAACGAGTCGCAACATTTCAAGACCGACTATCCACTTGTCAAGCTATCTTGAGCCAGCTGGTCCATGTGTCAAGTTATATGAGCTTGACTAAGGGACCAGTCAGTCTTTAAACATTGCGACACGTCTGATATGTACATTGTGAATAGAATAAAGTTTGGATACAAAACTGTCGCGCTTATCCTACAGCTTAGTAGTAAACCTTTCTTGTTGGCAATGTTGTAAGCACAGATCAAGGAATGTAGGAGAGTCTAGAGTTCTTGTTCCTAAGTTCAGGAGAGTATATGCATTTTCGTTTATTTAAAGAAAACACAACGTCAACATATCTGATAATTAAATAGAAGGATTTGGCGTGTGTTTTGTTACAGGTTCTGATGAGCTCTTCAATAACTCATGCTTCGCAGGAAAACAAACAAACAAGAACAAACAAAACTTAAAACAAAAACATGTCGGCCAGAAGAGGAGTACAGATTGTGAACGCTTCGAGTCTGCTGAAACATTGCCAGTGAACTCAACAAAGATATAGTCAACCATATCAACTAATCATTTTCAGGATCTAATTTTCAGTATATTTCATCCGGGTCTTTGTCGTGTTTGCCACAAAATATACTCCAAAACAGTTTATAAGTATATTTTTATGTCGGCGTTCACTTTTGTTTAAAAAGAAAGCTTTTGTTATCAGAGAAGGAAGGCGATGTAACGAAGGATGCTAAAATTGACCGGACGATCTTTTGAGTACTTCAAAATCCATATTTCATTCATTACTGGTCTTGATGAGTAAAATGTCAAAATACGACTCTCATCTTGATTATATTGAACTAAGAATAGTTTTTTGTAATGAAAGAGGTTGAGAAAATTACTTGGTTGATCAACTAGACCGCCAGCGATAAAACGCAGTTAATAAGGATTCCTGCAAAGTTTCGGAATCCAAGACAAACGAGGCAAGTCCATATTTTGATCATTTACTGACATCTGTAATGATTGTTATACAGAAGCACAACTAGCTAGTATTATTGAAAAGTGTATTAGTAGGGTTTCGTTGATTATCAATCAAGCCAACAAGCAATATATTTTATGTGTAAAAAGGAAGTGTCTATGTTCGTATATTGCGTTAAGCTGTTAAGTTTCGCTGATTTGTGGTTCATATCGAAGTAAGGGAAGGACCTAACTGCACATTCAGTTTGTTGATAAAAACACACAAACAAATCATAAGTGATTATTTTGCAGCATGTTTTTTTTTTTTTTTTTACTTAATATGTTATCATTTGGATATTTTCACCTTCTATATTTTTTCAAACGCATTGGACTTTGACCTTGTCTTTTGTTTAGTTACGTTGGCTAGCAAGTTTTCGATAAGACAAATTGAAGTTGTGCGATTTTGTTTGGACAAAATTGTACTTGTACAAATTTGTATGCAAATGATTTAGTTCGCGCAAGGTTGACCTTGTACCATTTTGTATGGCCACGTTTAACTGATCATGTTAGGACATAGTTAACCCGATACTTTCCTGTTTTGAACAGTTTCCTTGTTCGGTGAATGGGTGTTGTATGACCTAATTAAACCAAAGTGTTGCTAAGTAACACTAGAATGCTCAGTTGAGTGACAGTGGGTGGATGTGTGGTATTATCTGGCCCTTTAAGTTCCTAAACCAAGATATTATCAAAACCTCTCACTTCCATTCGGAGTACCATTACATCAGGTTTAAACAGTATTCTCAAGATTTTTTTTATGAAGCTGAATTTATTGATGAGCTTTTCAGAACTGGTAAAAAATACTAGCCCTACCTTCAATTCTATATTCAGATAATTATATTGATATGTGCGGCCTTTGAATAACCGAGTTTTATTGATAGCACCGATCGTATATATACCCCCCTGAGCCTGACATCAAGGATACTACAGCTCTACTTACAACAAAACTAACGGGGACAGATTACTACTACCGATCGTGAACTTTCCCTTTCCTGATAGTAACATCCCCGCTCCCGCTGCTTTCATGTTTGCATGTCGATGTTGATTTGGTATTGAAGGATCTTACTCCGAATATTTTGACTTCCGTGATTAATGTCCAATGCTGACGGACAAACTTACAGCACAGGTCTGTAGACAAGTGTTATGGACACCATCAGGATCTCATTAGGGAATATGCTATTTCTTTTTGTGACCCGACATTCCTTGGATTTTAACCTAGATTCATATGGCTGGTTTCATCGGTGAAGCAGAAGTTTACCGTTCTGGAACACCTGGTCTTATTCTGGTCTTTATTATTTTTTCAAGAGTCTCCATGTAAACCTTTCCTCTCTTCACATTTTGCCCTAGTTTTATCGATTTTAAATTGGATTTATAGTTTTGTTGAAACTTCGGTATTCTCTTGGGTTTTTTTGGTACGCTGGAGTGCATCGTACTTCATTACATAAACGTCTGTTTTGATGAACCACAACGTAAATTCAGCGCTTTTCCTGTTCTATACCATTTAATTTTACTCATAAAATAGCTGGAGGAAACAAAATACACAAACATCTCTAATATTTTATGTACATATTTATTCGCAGTTTTATTTTCAATTTACTTTTTAAACAAATTTTACTTCAGCAATAAAATAATACAAAACATGATTGTAAAACCGGTTTGGAAAAAAATAAAATGCTATTTTCAGTAAGTATACTATAACAATTTTAGCACTTAAACAAGGAAGTATACTGTGGGCAAAAGACCATAATAAAACAGCAATGATGGTGTAAATTAGTTACTGATAAAAACATGCAATACTGGTGCTGTATTCAATTCAACATAGACTCTTTGTAATCTGCAGTCATTAAAAATGGTCTAATATAATTAAATCTGATAACATTGTGTACAGAAAACAGGAATAAGACCAATATAACCAGCACATTACCATACCAGAAGTTAAGTCTTTAATAAGACATAAACCAACAGATCCTAGAGGGATTGTGGTGCCCGCCTTTAATAAATCAGGGAATAATCATGGTATTTCTTTTCTTTTCATTTCTCTGATATTTTACCAAACAAGCATACATATAATTATGTACTACCACAGAAGGATATCAGTATTCCGTCTTTTCGTATTGAAGAGTTATCTGCTCTTGTGAGCAGATATTGATTGTTACATCATTTGTTTGTGAGGGTAACATCATCAATTTTTGAGAAAACGACTAATCTTCTCACACAAACAAATGACTTTACAATTAATACCTGCTCACAAGAGAAGATAACTCTGCAATAAGCAAAGACGGAATAGAAAGATACATCAGAGGACAGAGGAGATCAAACAAATTTTCATCATCACCCAATGGACCCTTTAGCACTTTATATGGAATATCAATACAAAATCCAATATGGCCTGGAGGCTGTTTATTTTTTTTCGAATCTGACAACTTTACAAATTTAAAACACAATTATACAATGACATGATACTTAAGATAAAGGGGATCATCTAAATTACACCTTGACCCTTTACAAGCAGACCAGACCTTAAGTGACTGGAACTTCCAACTACCTGATGAATGTAAACAAATAACACAAAATAGCAGGTATGAAGAAATTGAAATTTTCAGATGTTGCCTTTCAATCTGTAACTGAACTGACAGTGTGTATCACTATAATGAAAGAGTTCTAATGAGGGGAGGCAACTCAGATAGATAAGAATGACATACATGTGAAACTTGCCTAAACCCTTTCACCACTGTAGATCATAATGGACCCATCCATATCAATGCATGGTAGAGTCTACTAAAGTTACATAGGGGTGAAAGGGTTAATAAAGAGCATATCTGATCAAAGGTACCATATATAGGAGGAGAGAGGAGATTGTAAGTATCATGCAGAGTACAGTCTGGGTAACAAGAGGATAAGGAAATACAAATAAAACACAAGCTTTACAAGTCCTGTATATCCTGACTGTCAATTTTACATTCACTATAAATGTCAATTTCATAGGAAAATTCTAAATAACTGAAATAAAAAAATTGTCAACCTGGTCATCTTACGTTGGAATGTTTTAATGTACTAAACAAACTGAGCACTTGATCATATAAGAGTTTGACTCCTTGAAACAGACATTAGCGCTGAAGGTCAGGGTTAGGACAATACAAATCTAAATATCTATACTATAACTTTAATTTGTAAATTCTCTTTAAATCATTTGAATAGAATCACATTAATGTATAAACAATGAAATAAAGATACAAAACTTGTCAACATTTCTAGGACACTAACAGTATAACTAGAAATAAAACTATCAATGTACGATCAACACTTCAATGTTTGTGTCACGTCCCCTAACAGTATTTACAGCCCGACCAGTTACACACAGACTTAAGTCTCTGGTGGACTACCTACCATTCTACCTCTCTTGAATCTATAGCTCACATTTCAATATATATCTCGCTGTTCTTTTTACCTCCCTTTAATCAAAGGTTCTCATTTCCATTTACAGCACACTGTTCGTTTTACCTTCCTTTAATCAAAGATTCACATTTCAATAGACAATCTCTCAGTTCCATTTACCTCCCTTTGACCAAAGGTTCACATTTTAATAGACCGTCGATGTGTTTTGACCTCCATTTTATCAAGTGTTTGCATTTCAATAAACAGCGGACTGTTCTCTCTCCTTGCCTGCTTCAACATGATGTTTTACATCGTTAGAGATGTGTGTATTGTTTGTAGCCCCTCCAGGTTGTCCTCCATCTTGTTCTGTGTAGGACATGTCGGAGGCTAGGTCAATACTGTTGTCCTCACTGGTGATACTGGCATTGTCACTGTTTACGTCCACCTCCAGGAAGCTCTGTATGTCGGCCATCTGGCTGGAATCCTGAGGAAGGGAGGGGTATTGTATCAAACAGGAACTACTACAGTCAGTTAAAATATCAAACATCTCTCCAAGTCTACACTACATACAAGTCTTTACAACATTCCTACCCCATATCAACCCAGGACCACCACATTAGCCTAAGGGGCTAAGGCCTGAGGGCTGATATGTATACCGGTCCAGGGTCAAATTGACCTTTTTTGTCATATACTTTTATTTTAACAAAATGCAGTAGAACCAGGATTGGGATAAAGATAGGGCCTCCGCTAGGGCTCGAACCCCGACCCTTGGCTATCCAGCCCTATGCTTTATCCCTGAGCTAAAGGGAAATTCCCTACATCTGACGCTTGTAAGACAACCTAATCAGTGCACATCTTTTACAAAAACATTAAAAATATCAGCAATAACACAAGATTTTGATTGACTATACATGTTTGTCAAATCAAGTGTAACTGAGCTTTGACTTGAAATGTGCTGAATCTGAGATATACTGTACATATAGAAATTATAAATACCTGAGCAAAATGTACTCTCATGTGTTCCTTGATGTGATATTTCTTGGCAAATGACTTGCCACATACTGGACAGAGAAATGGTTTCCCCCCGGGGTGGGGACGCAAGTGGGCCTTACGGTTCTCCTTCCCTGATTCACAAAAACAAACATTTGTCATGTACAACTCACATAATCAAACAATATACAGACCTGTATGATACAGTGTGACATACAAACCTGTATGATACAGTGTGACATACAGACCTGTATGATAAAGTGTGACATACAGACCTGTATGATACAGTGTGACATACAAACCTGTATGATACAGTGTGACATACAGACCTGTATGATACAGTGTGACATACAGACCTGTATGATACAGTGTGACATACAAACCTGTATGATACAGTGTGACATACAGACCTGTATGATACAGTGTGACATACAGACCTGTATGATACAGTGTGACATACAAACCTGTATGATACAGTGTGACATACAGACCTGTATGATACAGTGTGACATACAGACCTGTATGATATAGTGTGACATACAAACCTGTATGATACAGTGTGACATACAAACCTGTATGATACAGTGTGATATACAAACCTGTATGATACAGTGTGATATACAAACCTGTATGATACAGTGTGACATACAAACCTGTATGATACAGTGTGACATACAGACCTGTATGATACAGTGTGACATACAGACCTGTATGATATAGTGTGACATACAAACCTGTATGATACAGTGTGACATACAAACCTGTATGATACAGTGTGATATACAAACCTGTATGATACAGTGTGATATACAAACCTGTATGATACAGTGTGACATACAAACCTGTATGATACAGTGTGACATACAGACCTGTATGATACAGTGTGACATACAGACCTGTATGATATAGTGTGACATACAAACCTGTATGATACAGTGTGACATACAAACCTGTATGATACAGTGTGACATACAAACCTGTATGATACAGTGTGACATACAGACCTGTATGATACAGTGTGACATACAGACCTGTATGATACAGTGTGACATACAAACCTGTATGATACAGTGTGACATACAAACCTGTATGATACAGTGTGACATACAGACCTGTATGATACAGTGTGACATACAGACCTGTATGATACAGTGTGACATACAAACCTGTATGATACAGTGTGACATACAAACCTGTATGATACAGTGTGACATACAGACCTGTATGATACAGTGTGACATACAGACCTGTATGATACAGTGTGACATACAAACCTGTATGATACAGTGTGATATACAAACCTGTATGATACAGTGTGACATACAAACCTGTATGATACAGTGTGACATACAAACCTGTATGATACAGTGTGACATACAGACCTGTATGATACAGTGTGACATACAGACATGTATGATATAGTGCGACATACAAACCTGTATGATACAGTGTGACATACAAACCTGTATGATACAGTGTGACATACAGACCTGTATGATACAGTGTGATATACAAACCTGTATGATATACATTGCCATACAAGTCTATATAGTATTCTGTAGCATACAAGCCCTTAAGCTACACTGATTCCTTGTATACCTGATCTTCTCCTCGGGTATATCAGTATACAGGTTGATGTAAATACTTTACTATGGAGTTTACTCTTACAAATCAACAATTATCCTTCAGATTTAAGTAATATAACGGTGAAAAATTAACATAAATATATTTCCTTCACAAGTTTATAGTATGCAGTTCTACCTGCCTCTGACTTCTGATTCTGACTTACCTAGTCTGTGTATCCTCATGTGGCCCTGTAGGTTACTCAGACAGGGGAACTCCTTGTCACACTCTGGACACCTGTACGTTTGTTTGTCGAGTTCCGAGTGGCTATGACTGGAGAAGAAGTGGCCCTGTAGAGCCCCCATACTGTGGAATGCCTCCGGACATATATTACACTTGAAGTTGTTTTCATTCCGTTCGTGGATCTTCCTGTGGTTGTTGAGATTGACAGTGCTAGTAAATGTCTTGTTACACTCCGTACAGGTGAGATCTGACGTGTTGAGGGCCAGAGAGTTTTCTCCTACCGTATGCATGAATGCATGATTTTCCAGCTCAGCACTGAAGAAGAACTTCTGGTTGCACTGGCTACATCCGTAGCGCCGAGCACCAGGTCCGTGCTCTACCGCATGAGTTTGGATCTCGGCAGAACTGGCAAATATCTTACAACAAACACTACATCTGAATTCGGAGCTCCTGTACGTGTGGTCTATAAGGTGGCACTGTAACTTGGCTGGTGACTCAAAGGTCCTTGAGCAGAGTTTACAATCATGAACATTGCCCTCTGTCATCATGTGTGTGGCCACATGTAACTGAATCTCGTACTCGCTACTAAACGACTCCTGACACTTTATACACTGGTAACTTTTCTTGTGTGTGCCTATATGTGTGTCCAGCTCGCCGTTGGTGGGGAAACTTGCTCCACACTCAGAACATATGTACTCGGAGTGTTCTCCATGGTAACAAGGTTTACAAACATAGTAGGTTCTACCACTGCTGTTCATCTTGGACACCAGGTTTTCTTTGGAGTTGAATGTTTTGAGACAGACACAACATGTGTAAAAGCTGGACTTGACCTGGAAATGGTGTTTACCGTGCATCTGCAGCTCCACCATCGAAGCCAGTGTCTGTCGGCATATCAGGCACTGCATGAAAGTACCCTGGAAGCCATGCTCCTGTGTATGCACGTAGAACTGGTCCTCGTTTTTGAGGGGGATCTTGCAAAGCACACAGTTATTGCCCTGCACGATCTTGCAGTGGGTGAGTTTGTGTTCTGCAAGGATACTAGTGGTGGGGAACACCTGGTCACAAATGTTACACTTCTGGCTACCATTGTTCTGGTGAATCTTCATGTGTTTGTCCAGGTCACCTCTGCTCTTGAAAGTTTGACTGCAATACATACATGCTAAGCTAAGCTTTTCGCTGATGACTACAACAGGCAGTGACATTGACTTGGAGGTAACAGGAGAATGATTGTTAACAGCAGGAGGCATTGTTGTGTCTGTCTGTAGCCGTTCCTGTAAAGTCATGGTCGCTGATGTGATGGATGCTAGTGACGCCATGGAAACAGGAGGAGCCACAGATTCCATAGAAGCTGCAGGCATAGCCAGCTTTCTGATTGGCTGATGGTCTGGCTCATGTTTCATGGCTGAAATCTGTTCTGGACTGACAGAGGCACTAGATGTACTTGACTTTTTAGCCAAGAGTCCGTGATCTACAGCCTTGTGGGCCTGTAACAAAGTCTGCTGCTCAAACTTCATATCGCAGATGTTACAAGTGTGTAACAGCTCCGAGCTCTTCCAGATCCCTGGCCCATTTAGGTTCTTAGGGGAGTATCTGGGGCTGGGGTGGGGAGGTGTCCTGTCGTTAAAACTTGGCGTATCTATGTCCCGCTCCACCTTGATTTTTACTGGAGACATTTGTGGAGGAGGGGGAAGGGACTTGTCAGTAGGATTCCCGTGGGCATTCTGCATGTGCTTGTCTAGGAGGTACTCCACATGGAAAGACTCATCACACATGGGGCACCTGAAAGGTTTGTTGTGAGTCGTCAGATGACATTGTAGGTCCATCTCTGATGAGAAACTCTCCTTACAGAACAGACACCTGTAACATGCAGTAGGTAAATATAGGCATTGAATAAATGTCTTCTGTTTGAAAAAGCAAGTAAGAAGTTTGCATACCGGTAATTTAAGCTAATCACACCATTGCCATAGTATAACTATTTGCACATACTGTCCAGGCATAAAAACAATAATGTATTTACATATCATCAGACATATATCAAGAACTCAGATTAACATGTTTACCTGTATAATTTGATGGCATTTATATACACCTGTACGGTTTGATGTTATAGACATGTACACCTTAACAACTTACCTGTACAGTTTGATGTTATAGACATGTACACCTTTACAACTTACCTGTATAGTTTGAGCTACAGACATGTACACCTTTACAACTTACCTGTATGGTTTGATGTTATAGACATGTACACCTTTACAACTTACCTGTACAGTTTGATGTTATAGACATGTACACCTTAACAACTTACCTGTACAGTTTGATGTTAAAGACATGCCCACCTTTACAACTTACCTGTACGGTTTGATGTTATAGACATGTACACCTTTACAACTTATCTGTATAGTTTGAGCTACAGACATGTACACCTTTACAACTTACCTGTACAGTTTGATGTTAAAGACATGCTCACCTTTACAACTTTCCTGTACGGTTTGATGTTATAGACATGCACACCTTTACAACTTACCTGTACGGTTTGGCGACATGTAGATGGTTCACTCTAACATGAACCTGCCACTCCATCTCCGACCTGAACACGGAGTCACACTTGGTACATTTGTACAGCTTACATTCGTTGCTGTGTTTGATGGCAAAGTGAACCTGTACGTTGACTTTGGAGTCGAAGATCTCCTTACACAGTGAACACCTACAACAAAGCAACATCATATCGTCAGATATAGCTCACACCTACAACACATCAATGACACACACACAGATAGCATATCCACCTTACATCTTCATTGTTTAGAATTTGTTTCAAATAAGTCAGAATAGTTTTATGGATGTGCATTACATTTTCTGTAAAAACCAGCAAGAGTTATCTCTCTTATTCAGCAAATGCATTCTCAGATGGCAACCTATTAAGATCCTAAATATGCTAATTATAAATAAAAGTATAAAAGTCAAGATTCAGCAAAAAGCATACAATTATGATAAATTATGATTTAAATCTACATAGACATTATTCAGATCCATTCAATAAAGAACAAAAAGACATTGTGACACAACAGCTGATGATATTTCACACTTTGAAAAAAACCCACAAAAAAACCAAAAAAACTTATCATCAAAGGTGATGACCTTGTACCATTGATAAAGTCAAGGGTTTTTTTGTAACTCCATTTTCCCTACATACCCTTGTAGCTTACCTGTCCAGGTGGTGAGCATGTATACCCTACATACCCTAGTAACTTACCTGTACAGGTGGTGAGCATGTATATCCATCAGGTGTTTCTGGAGTTCGTCTGGTTTGGAGAAGAACTTGACACAGCTGGTGCAGCCGTACTCAGTAGTCATGCTGAGGTAGTGTGTGGAGCTGTGCTTCTCCAGCTGGTCCTCAGTGGGGAACTGCTGCTTACACAGCTTACAGCAGTACTGTCCACCAGCACTGCTCTCCAGGTGGTGCTTGATGTGGGCCTGGAAGTTCTTCCTGTCGTGGAATGTGGCGTTACAGTGGTCACAGGTGATCTGTTCCTGGAACGGTGAGGATGTGGGCATCCTCTCTTTATGGGGGTCTGGGGTAGAAGTGAAGTTGAGCTGCATGTTGATACCTCGTCTGTTAAATGATTTGTCATTGTCTCTCTTCTGGTGGTATCCCCCAACTGATCCGTGATTCAGCAGTGAGGAGCGGCGTTTGTTGGTGGCACTCGAGTGAGGCTTGGTGTCTGTATACTTGGGGTCTGACTTCGGTGACGAGTGGTGCATCATAGCCATGTGTTCCTGAAGTGCACCTGCTGACTGGAATGCCATGGAACACATGATACAGTAGAGAGAATCCCGAGACTCACTCCTCTCCCGACGTTCGTAGTAGTGGATTAGCTTCTTGTGTTGTTGGAGGTTCTCTATGCTGGAGAACTGACGAGAGCAGTGGGTACATGGGTACTTGATGTCCATGCAGGGCTGGTTCTGGTGCACCGCCCGCATGTGTTCGTGCAGGCTGTATAGGTTCTGGTAGGGGGCGTTACAGTAGTTACAGGTGTAGACCTCTGTGGGTTTTACTGAGTGTACACTCTGCATGTGTATTTCCAGAATCTCTAGGGAATCGTAATCACTACTGAAGCAATAAGGACATACTAACATCTCACTGACCAAGGGCTGGCCCCCAAGGGAGTGGGTGAGGCTTGGTGTGGCTCCAGTGTTGGAGCCTGTGAGGTCATGGTCATCAGTGGGTATACGGTCAACAGCCAACAGGTCGTGGCTGGCCATGTGGTGTACCAGGTCATCAGTGTTCAGACATGACTTCTGACAAATGGGACAATTGGTCAGCTGGTCGGCAATGTGCACCTGATCCACGTGGAGCTTGAGAGCTTCCTGGCTAGGACACATGTCTCCACAGTATGAACACTGGACCGAGGACTTCCCTGGGACATTCTCCCCGTGGTGGATCAGAATGTGACTCTGTAACTCTGCCAGGGAGGTAAACATATCCTTACAGTGCTGGCACTGCAGATCAGGGCTTGATTCTCTCTCCTTCTTATGGGTCATTATATGAGAGGTCAAGGCTGCTGGAGTTTGGTAACCACGGTTACATATGGTACACTGGAATGGTTTCCCATTCTCATGGGTTTTAAGGTGGCTCTTCAAGTGGTCACTCCTACAAAGCAAAACAAACAGAAAATCAATCAGTTAAATTTGTTCTGATAATATATTACCAATAAAGAAAACTAAACACTAGGCGTTTTAGTTTCATGAAAAGGGCAGCATTGTACAGGACATGCACCATTCATAACACTGCTATTTATTAGGTCATAGTTACAACCAAAATTCATGTCAATTGATAAATCACAATCTAGACAAATGCAGTGTTCTCACTAAGTTCTGAAGTAGGTGGTGGACTGAATATTTACACGGTATAATGTTGACCTATACATATTATGGAAAATATGCTGGTCCAAAGTTGATGAACAGCAGGCTACTTTTAATTTGCCGGCATCCAGCATTTAATGAGAACAACGAAATGTTGTGGTGAATCTCTTATTTACAGATAAATAAATTACAGGTATGATGTTACATTGATTGTTTATAAAAATGTCTTTTTGACATGAATTTTCCTGCTTTTCCCATATCAATTTGTATACTGTTTGACAACATTCTATAAATAGTAAAAGTGACCTTAACCTTGACCTTAACCTTGCCCCAAACTCCTCCTTTCCCCCAATAAAATGTAAATAAGGATTCATATAAAAGGTTGTAAATATTCCTCTTGTGAAATGGTATCTAGTGGTTAGACAGTGTCTGAGTAACCTTAACTATCCTATCCAACTAGGCTGCTAATGTGACTACCATTAAAATTTGTTGTTTTGATGTTTTACAGTGATTACCTCCCCTTTGTTAAAATTGTATTATTTTTACTGTGATTAGACCACACGTAACTATGACACATATTTTATGTAGATCTGATGCTTAAGCTCTAATTACTTCGTGGAAGCTATCGGAGGATGATTTACCTAGCAAAGGCTGAGTCACACTGAGAACACTTGTATTTCTTGTCCCCTGTGTGTAGCTTCACGTGACGGTCGCGGCTCCGTTTGTGTCGGAACAGACGGCTACAGAACGCACACTTGAATGGCAACTGGTCACTGTGTACCTGCAATATACAAATACAGGCTAGAGATGGCCTTCATACAAAAACAGGCTAGAGATGGCCTTCATACAAACACAGGCTAGAGATGACCTTCATACAATCACAGGCTATAGATGGTCATCATTGTTATTTTGGCACAAGGTCTTTAGCAAATATTGCATGACACACAGCCTAGTGATACTACATATAGCCAACCTGTGACCTGGGGATCTGTTTGGCCTGAAAGGGTGTTAGCCATTAAAGTTTGGTCTAGGTCTCATGTATTGTTCAAGAAAGAGAATCTGGAATACAACACTTTCCTAAAATTTCACTAAAGACTATAAGTAGCCACGGTCACCTTGACCTTTAACCTAGTTACCCCTAATTCTGTAGGCTTCTTCCCCTCCCGTGGGGCATCACTCACTCAAACAGGGCTTTCTTAGAATTAATTGCTCTGAAGTTCCAAGAACTGCAGAAACCATTTCTTCCATTGACAAAGACACAGACTTACAAAGCACAAATGTAGGCCTCCCTGTATGGAGGGAGGGGGGCAGGGAGTGGGCAGGGAGGAAGACAAACAGTGATGCTCTGAGTTTGCCATTTCTCAGATTTTTTTGCGTAATAAACATTTAGAGAGAAGGAAACCTATTAAATTTCAAATGGCCTGAAGTTTTCAGCAAGCTCAGGTAAATCAAAGACAATTTTCCAAGAAGAATGTCCCTGTCAGTGTCAGGTTTATTAAGCAACTTAGTTCCTGTTTGTTGAGATTAAAGTAAGACAGGTACCGCTACAAAAAGCAGCGCAGTGAGTGCTTTGTGCATAAAACGACAATAGTTATCAGACATAAAGGTACAGCTTGTAGGAGCTTGAGTGTCGTGCGATCACTACCCTGATCTGGAGTGGTGCTTTGTCAGCGCGGCTAGGTTACAGCCTTATTTGCAGCACCTTCGCATTGAACAGGGGAGTACTTAGGGACTTGGGACAAAAGTCGAGGAGACATGCCACGCATTACAGCTCCCTGTACACCACTAACTACTGCATTACGTCCTCAATGTACGACACCTGTGATCATAGCCGGTACGTAAAACATAACAAATCCTAAAGTAGAATCAGTAACAAAGGTCACAGGTAAATTCTACATAGTTATTGTTGTTAGGTATCATTGCTGTAATTCTAAAACAGATTATGTACAGCGCTGTCGATGTTACAGAAATATGTCTTTTATAATACAGTGTACCACCACACCAATCTTACAGAACTAAATCTGTATTATACAAAATTAATGTACCACACTGATCTCACAGAATTAAATAGCTATGTATCATACATTAGTAACAGGGGGGTGGAGACCCAACATCCCTGTAAGGAAGTCAGTTCCATAATGGCGGTAGGGATCCTTGGGGGATACCTAACAACAGGGGGGTAGAAACCCAACGTCCCTACAAGGAAGTCAGTTCCATAGTGGCGGTAGGGATCCTGGGGGGATACCTAACAACAGGGGGGTGGAGACCCAACATCCCTGAAAGTCTGTTTCATAGTGGCGGTGGGGATCCTGGGGGGATATCTAATAACAGGGGGTGGAGACCCAACATCCCTGAAAGGAAGTCAGTTCCATAGTGGCGGTAGGGATCCTTGGGGGATACCTAACAACAGGGGGGTAGAGACCCAACATCCCTGCAAGGAAGTCAGTTTCATAGTGGCGGTGGGGATCCTGGGGGGATACCTCACAACAGGGGGGTGGAGACCCAACATCCCTGAAAGGAAGTCGGTTCCATAGTGGCGGTAGGGATCCTTGGGGGAAAACTAACAACAGGGGGGTAGAGACCCAACATCCCTGCAAGGGAGTCAGTTTCATAGTGGCGGTGGGGATCCTGGGGGGATACCTCACAACAGGGGGGTGGAGACCCAACATCCCTGCAAGGAAGTCATTTTCATAGTGGCGGTGGGGATCCTGGGGGGATATCTAATAACAGGGGGGGGAGACCCAACATCCCTGAAAGGAAGTCAGTTTCATAGTGGCGGTAGGGATCCTGGGGGGATACCTAACAACGGGGGGGTGGAGACCCAACCTCCCTGAAAGGAAGTCAGTTCCATAGTGGCGGGAGGGATCCTGGGGGGATACCTAACAACAGGGGGATGGAGACCCAACATCCCTGAAAGGAAGTCAGTTCCAGAGGGGGGGTGGGGATCCTGGGGGGATACCTAACAACAGGGGGGTAGAGACCCAACATCCCTGCAAGGGAGTCAGTTTCATAGTGGCGGTGGGGATCCTGGGGGGGTACCTAACAACAGGGGGGGGGAGACCCAACATCCCTGCGAGGAAGTCAGTTCCATAGTGGCGGTAGGGGTCCTTGGGGGATACCTAACAACAGGGGGGTAGAGACCCAACATCCCTGCAAGGAAGTCAGTTCCATAGTGGCGGTGGGGATCCTTGGGGGATACCTAACAACAGGGGGGTGGAGACCCAACATCCCTGTAAGGAAGTCAGTTCCATAATGGCGGTAGGGATCCTGGGGGGATACCTAACGACAGGGGGGTGGAGACCCAACGTCCCTGCAAGGAAGTCTGTTTCATAGTGGCGGTAGGGATCCTGGGGGGATCCCTAACAACAGGGGGGTGGAGACCCAACGTCCCTGCAAGGAAGTCTGTTTCATAGTGGCGGTAGGGATCCTGGGGGGATACCTAACAACAGGGGGGTGGAGACCCAACGTCCCTGCAAGGAAGTCAGTTCCATAGTGGCGGTAGGGATCCTGGGGTGGATACCTTAATGGTATTCAACAGTGCTCATCAGGGAAAGCAGAGCAAATGAAAAGAGAAATGATGAGCAACAACACCACTGGATCCGGTACAAAATGTCTTGTTTGATTTACATCCTAAGTGCTGACATGTTTCGACCAAACGGAGGCCATCTTTAGAGCACGCGCTCATCATTTCTATTTTCATTTGTATATTACATNGGGGTGTATGAGACGATGCGCTTACTTTACAATACAACATATACCAACTGACTTATCCTACAATACATGTCAAAAAACACTTTCTACTTCCAGAAATCAATTCTGTGGTTCGTTATCCAACCATTTGGTGAGTTTTTTCATTACTCGCAGTAAAACATATTTAATATCCAGTAACAAAGTAGGGATGTTTGTGATTGGAAAATTATATGAAGTTCTCATCAGAATATTCGAACAGTCGATAAGTGAAGTTCATCTATATAAGAAATAGCAGCTTGTGTAACTGATCATGTTTAATTTGTACGTATCACAATAAGACAATACTCTGTATATAGACAATACATGTGACTGTCGTAAAGGTCACATCAGCGCCACTTTCAGTAGACCCTTGGGGGTTAAGACTCAACAATATTAGCTGTGATTCTTGATGAGCTGGAAAGGACATGCCTATTTAACATGTGTTTTGGCCTTCCAAATTAAGGGGGAAATTTATTTCACTTCTGAAATTTCTAAATGCTGAGGTCAACTAAATATAAACGCCATGATACCTTTATATTGATATCCAAAATTAAATTTGACTCATGGGTCTGAAAAGACATGTCAATCAATGACAGGAGTTTTGATTCTCCAAATTTAAGTGAAAATGTGATTTGACCTCTGAAATTGCTAAGAGTCAACTGAAGGCCTGATTACAATATATAAACAATGAAAGCTGAATCAATAGTGAAGTAGAGAATCACAATTTTTGTCTTATGTTAATTATAGCCTACCTGTTCATGTATTTTCAGATAGCTGAGCTTGGGGAAGGCCTTCTCACAGAACTGACAGCCGTAAGGGTTAACGTCAGACACGCCAACCCCCGAGGGGACCTGGTCAGGGGTCATGTTCTCCGAGGCAGGTGACAGGGGGCAGTCGAGGGCAGACAGTGGGCTGTCCCCTAGTGACTCGGAGGACAGCGGGGACTCCGGGGGACCCATGTTAACTGCCAAGTTGTCTATTGTCCACGGCTGATTCTCGCCCTCAAACTCTGAAATAACAACAAATAAAATTGAATTAAGTAAATAACCTACTAGAAGGAACATAGATCCAAAACTTTCCCTGTCAATAGTAAAATAATCATGAAAGGAATACACAAGCTAAGGGAGTCACTTCAATCAATATAGTGTTTCTTTCCAATTCCTACTTGAACCTGAACTCTTTCTGTACTGCTATTCCACTCCGGTATCCGTACCAAATGTCATCACTAAGCTCACTCCCGCACATCTAACAAAATGTCAGGTTTTCAATGGGCTTTTTAGACGAGATGTAACTTTTGCAAAAAATACACAGGTAACCATGAAGCAACGTTGCTATTGTTTTACAGAATTGTGTTTCCCTTGTGTGTGCAATCTACACAAATTTGCTCTTGGAGTTAGTTAAACCATGGTATATCGGAGCCATTTCTCACTTTGTGTTTATTTTTCAAATCTAAACAAGTTTCAGTACAATGATGTCAAGAAAGCAAAGACCCTTGGGGCATGTATTGCTCACAGGTTAAATAATGTAGAAAGAAATAAAGGTATTGGTAAACCAACACAGCTATAAGGTAAGGAGATCCACCGTCCTGTGGGTAAAGGTAGGTTTTAATTGGTTTACGTGTTCCTTCACGGCATCTTTGGTGTTGACGCTCCATGACTTACCCAGATAATGGTAAGGGTAAAAGATGTTGCTGAAATGCTTGACAAGAAAACTTCAAAAGTTTTAACACATCTGACTTTTGTGACCTTGACTATTAGTCCCTTAATTGGACAATCATGATAGCCATTACACAGCATTTAACGCTCCAGGCCATGCAATTTTTACTCTTGGCAATGTGGTCATTTAGATAGTAGTTGTTAAATTTCATAACAAATTTGGCTCATGTAACCTTGTACAAGTTAAGCCAGGTCAAAGTAATTTACTGAAGACAAAGTTGAACAGTCATTCAACCAAGAAAGGAGGCCCTTCAAGTGTATAGAAGTACACAGACCAATTTTCGTTTCTCAGGTTTACATGAAAAGATCACATCTTTAATTTTCATTTTTGATGTGTATATAATTTATAACAATACATACAGATACAGATCGAAATTCTTTATACTACTCTCCCACAATATCATTGATTAATTGCAAATCTCATTTTAAGATATCCTTAGTATGTCATGTTCTATGTTTCTATTTAACATCTGAAATTCAAACTTTTGATAAAGAATGAAAAACATTTATCATGCATTTAAAAAAAAAAAAATCAGCTTCTATTTCAGTGGTGTCAGTTGCTACTGTCAGTAAAAGACCAAGAGTGATTTTAGTTGAGATGTTCCTCTGTTATGTATAATCCATCAGTTCGTTCCAAACCAATTCCTTCAGTAAACTGTCAGTCTAACTGAGGCAAATGCCTTCACCAAGAACCATTTGTCATTTAATCCACCCTAAACCTATTTGTTTCTGAAATAAAATTCCAATTCACAAAAAAAGCCCATTTAAACTTGAAGAATCTGCCTGTTTCAAAATAGCCGAGCGCACCTGAAGGATAACGAGCAATTGAAGGGTTATTGTGCTTGCTACACAAGGTGATGTCACACACCTAGTTAACCTTAAAACATGCATCTGGTTTTTATCCCATAACAATGAGCCCCCTCATAAAACAACACTGGCATGTACATAATACACAGTGAAGAAATAAAGCTAACCCAGCACATCTTTATGAGTAATTAACAATCCCATTAAACAAACACATGTACAGTTTGTCATTTGAATAAGGGAATAAAATTTAATCGCCACTTGGTAGAGTAATAACTAAGTGATAATTCAGATAAATTTTCTTTAACAAAAAAATAAATAAATAAGGCATTGACAGCTATATCTACTCACTAACAAAATAATGGCAAAACATATCAAAAAATGATATATAAATAAAACAATGAAACAATGCTGTTTATTGTTGTAAGACTAATCAAGTCAAATCAAGAGCTTATGAATTATGACCCCTGTTAAACAGGAAGTTGAGAGACAAACCCTGGTAAAAACAGTATAAAGACAATCGCTGAAGTTGACAGACAACCCCTGGAGAAAGTAGACTACCCCTGGTAAACAGGAAGTTGAGAAACAAACCCCGGTAACAACAGTACAGAGACAAACCCTGGTAATAACAGTATAGAGACAAGCCCTGGTAACAACAGTATGGAGACAAACCCTGGTAACAAAAGTATCGAGATAATCCCTGTAGTTGACAGACAAACCATGGAGAAAGTAGACTCCCCCTGGTAAACAGGAAGTTGAGAAACAAACCCTGGTAACAACAGTACAGAGACAAACCCTGGTAATAACAGTATAGAGACAATTCCTGAAGTTGACAGACAAACCCTGGAGAAAGTAGACTACCCCTAGTAAACAGGAAGTAAACAGATAACTCTTGATAAGCAGAAAGTAGACAAGACAACCCCTGATAAACTGGAAATTTACAGACAATCCCAGGTAGAGAGGAAATTAACAGACAATCCCAGGTAAACAGAAAGTTAATATACAACCCTTGCAAACAGGAAGTTGACAACCAACCCCTCTAACAGGAAGTTGACAAAAAGCCACTGATAAACAGGAAATGGAAAGACAATCCCTTATAAACAGGACATTCATAAGCAACCCTTGGTAAACAGGAAGTTGAAAGAAACCCCCTGGTAAGGACAAAGTTCACAGACAATCCCTAGTAAACAGGAAGTTGACAGACAAAAAACATGAAAAATGTCTGTTGGAAAAGAATGTTCCTGCTCTCATGCAAATCATTGTCATTTTTGACTAATTTCTATAAATGGTAATGGTGACCTTGACTCCTGAAATACAAAGTCATTCGAAATATTCTAATATTTGCACCTTTGTATACAGTTTTTTTTATCTGGTTTGCTTTGGTCAAGGGAATCAGATTTTGTGAAAAGCACACACTAAAGGTTCTTAGCTTGCCATATCAGCTTGAAGTATGATCAAAGCTAACAATGTAAACCAACTCACATCAACAAAATATAACGAATAATGTCTGAAATGCAAAGCCAGCTGGTGGAAGGTATAGAGATATTAAGAGAAGTGATTTAAAGGATACTAAAGGTGCTGAACAACTAGCCAAGAAACATGGTGACAGGAGGAAGCCATTCAACGTTTACTCCAATGCAAAAATTGACTACTTTTACCACTAAATACCCCACTGTTCTGCATCGGGGATCAGAAAAGGCTAGGATTAGAATGCTTTTCTTGTGATTGGAGCGCAATTAAATACACCAATTATTTTTAAAACCTATAACGTCATTCATGATCTCACCTTCTATAACTCTCCATCCTGCCATTTTATAGTCTTCTCCACCCATAAAGTAAAATAATTATGGCATGCAGAATTTCAAGCCCTTTTCGACATTTAAAACCCAAGGTGTTCTTATGAACAAAAGTGCCCCATAAGGTTTACATAGAAGTCAGTTAAGACCTCTTCACATGTGTCAACAACATAATCGAGGAATTACGATTGCCAGGGGTCTGCTTAGTGTCATATTCAAAGAAGTTGTTCCCGGGTTGAGGAGTACTGTTTATATTTTCTGATGGCTAAAACTCTCTTATTTCTTTAGGCAAAACCACTGAAAGAAATAAGGTTCAGAGTATGACACCTTTCAAGGATAAGAAGATGCAGTCTGGTTTTGTTCTGGTGTTAGCCGACAGTTTCTTCATCAATTATGATGAGCAGCGCGCAAGATAAAGACTGTTTTTTTTATCATTCTCATCTTGTAGCTTCAACTGCTCGTGGCAGGCAGGATGAAACAATATTTAAATCAAATCAGTATTTCAATAAGAGGCCCATGGGCCTTCCCAGTCATCTGAGAAAAGAAAGCAATATGGAAACGTATCAGGAGTATTAAAAGTGGTACAGTACGAAGTCTATGTTTCAACCTGGGCTTGGTGGTAGCCCCGAGGTTGTTGATTGTAAGAATCCCTGTACCACTGCCAAACTCTGTAACTATGCTCTGGAAACCGATCATGCGGGCACAACTATAGCTTTGATAAATCATTTGTGTAATTAAGTCTATATCTGTTTATCTGATGTCACAGCTAACACAAGTTTTATTGTTTATCTGATGTCACAGCTTACACAAGTTTATTGTTTATCTGATGTCACTGCTATCACAAGTTTATAGTTTATCTGATGCAATAGCTAACACAAGATTACTGTTTATCTGATGTCACAGCTAACACAAGTTTATTGTTTATCTGATGTAACAGCTAACACAAGTTTATTGTTTATTTGATGTCACAGCTAACACAAGATTACTGTTTATCTGATGTAACAGCTAACACAAGTTTATTGTTTATCTCAGCTATCACAAGTTTAATGTTTATCTGATGTCGCAGCTAACACCATTGTATTGTTTATCTGGTGTAACAGCTAACACACGTTTATTGTTTATCTGATGTCGCAGCTAACACCATTGTATTGTTTATCTGGTGTAACAGCTAACACACGTTTATTGTTTATCTAATGTCACAGTTTATTGTTTATCGGATGTCACAGCTAACAAAAGTTTATTGTTTATTTGATGTCACAGCTAAACCAAGATTATTGTTTATCTAGCTAACACAAGTTTATCGTTTATCTGATGTCACAGCTAACACCATTGTATTGTTTATCTGATGTCGTAGTTAACACAAGTTTATTGTTTATCTGATGTCACTGCTATCACAAGTTTATTGTTTATCTGATGTAACAGCTATCACAAGTTTACTGTTTATCTGATGTTACAGCTATCACAAGATTACTGTTTATCTGATGTCACTGCTATCACAAGTTTATTGTTTATCTGATGTCACAGCTATCACAAGTTTATTGTTTATCTGATGTAACAGCTAACACAAGTTTATTGTTTATCAGATGTTACAGCTATCACAAGATTACTGTTTATCTAATGTAACAGCTAACACAAGTTTATTGTTTATCTGATGTCGCAGCTAACACCATTGTATTGTTTATCTGATGCCACAGCTATCGCAAGTTTATTGTTTATCTGATGTCACAGCTAACACAAGTTTATTGTTTATCTGATGTCACAGCTAACACAAGTTTATTTTTTATCTGATGTCACAGCTAACACCATTGTATTGTTTATCTGATGCCACAGCTATCACAAGTTTATTGTTTATCTGATGTCACAGCTAACACAAGTTTATTGTTTATCTGATGTCACAGCTAACAACATTGTATTGTTTATCTGATGTCATAGTTAACACAAGTTTATTGTTTATCTGATGTCAGATCTACGAGTTTATTGTTTATCTGAGTTCACAGCTATCACAAGTTAATTGTTTATCTGATGTCACAGCTAACACAAGTTTATTGTTTATCTGATGTTACAGCTATCACAAGTTTATTGTTTATCTGATGTCACAGCTAACAACATTGTATTGTTTATCTGATGTCATAGTTAACAAAAGTTTATTGTTTATCTGATGTCAGATCTACGAGTTTATTGTTTATCTGAGTTCACAGCTATCACAAGTTAATTGTTTATCTGATGTCACAGCTAACTCACGTTTATTGTTTATCTGATGTCACAGCTAACACAAGTTTATTGTTTATCTGATGTCACAGCTAACACAACTTTATTGTTTATCTGATGTCACATCTATCACAAGTTTACTGTTTATCCGATGTCACAGCTAACACCATTGTATTGTTCATCTGATGTCACAGCTAACACAAGTTTATTTTTTATCTGATGTCACAGCTAACACAAGTTTATAGTTTATCTGATGTCACAGCTAACACAAGTTTATTTTTTATCTGATGTCACAGCTAACATAAGTTTATTGTTTATCTGATGTCGCAGCTTACACAAGTTTATTGTTTCCCCGATGTCACTGCTATCACAAGTTTATAGTTTATCTGATGTCACAGCTAACACAAGTTTATAGTTTATCTGATGTCACAGCTAACACAAGTTTATTTTTTATCTGATGTCACAGCTAACACAAGTTTATTTTTTATCTGATGTCACAGCTAACATAAGTTTATTGTTTATCTGATGTCGCAGCTTACACAAGTTTATTGTTTCCCCGATGTCACTGCTATCACAAGTTTATAGTTTATCTGATGTCACAGCTAACACAAGTTTATTGTTTATCTGATGTCACAGCTACAAGTTTATTGTTTATCTGATGTCACAGCTATCACAAGTTTATTGTTTATCTGATGTCACAGCTAACTCACGTTTATTGTTTATCTGATGTCACTGCTATCACAAGTTTATTGTTTATCTGATGTCACAGCTAAACCAAGATTATTGTTTATCTAATGTCACAGTTAACACAAGATTATTGTTTATCTGATGTCACAGTTAACACAAGTTTATTGTTTATCTGATGTTACAGTTCTAACAAGTTTATTGTTTATCTGATGTCACAGTTCTAACAAGTTCATTGTTTATCTAATGTCACAGATAACACAAGATTATTGTTTATCTAATGTCACAGTTAACACAAGATTATTGTTTATCTGATGTCACAGTTAACACAAGTTTATTGTTTATCTGATGTCACAGTTCTAACAAGTTCATTGTTTATCTAATGTCACAGATAACACAAGATTATTGTTTATCTAATGTCACAGTTATCACAAGATTATTGTTTATCTGATGTCACAGTTAACGCAAGTTCATTGTTTATCTGATGTCACAGCTAACACAAGTTTATTGTTTATCTGATGTTACAGTTCTAACAAGTTCATTGTTTATTTAATGTCACAGTTAACACAAGATTATTGTTTACCTGATGTCACAGATAACCTGTGTTTGTTGTTTACCTGATGTCACAGTTAACACAAGATTATTGTTTATCTGATGTCACAGTTAACACAAGTTTATTGTTTATCTGATGTCACAGTTCTAACAAGTTTATTGTTTATATGATGTCACAGTTCTAACAAGTGCATTGTTTATCTAATGTCACAGTTAACACAAGATTATTGTTTACCTGATGTCACATAACCTGTGTTTGTTGTTTACCTGATGTCACAGATTTAATTACACAAGTACATTGGTTGTCTGTCCTGAGTACTCCCAATGTCTGTCAATATTGACTTTGTACCTTGTATATCTGATTTGGAAAAGAAGTAATCTCAAAGTTGCAGAATAAAGAGGATGGTTTTTTATGTTCTCGGTCATAGAATAGATGAAATCATTTAAGATAAAAAATACTTTTATTCAAAAATTGAATCAAATATATATGTTAAGCATTTTATCTTCTACCTTCAGCATTACTCAGTACCTTATATATATAGCAGCAGTTGTGATTAAACATAAAACAAATTAATTAAAAACAGAAAATCTTAGATTTCATCAAGAACTTGTGTATGAGAGCCGGGCGTATACATTGGAGTCTACTTGACACTGCCTTACCTAGCTACGTGTTGTGATGAACCTTGTCCCTAAGGTCATAAGCTTGCAGGAAATTTAAGCTTCTACCAACATTATAGATTCATGTCGCAACCAGCACACATAAATTTAAAAGGAAGATACGGCCTCATAAAATTTGAAAATTTAATATTATATAAGCAAGCAAGGATAGTGATGCAGGCATTGGAAAAGCTGCTCCCAGGCAAGTCTTGTCGGAGAATCAGTGCCATGGTGGCCGTGTACTGCACCCCAGGACTTTATCAATAATACAACAGAATTGTGCATCATGACTGTCCTCTGGGGCCAAATGCAATACCAAGACTGAGAGCACTGATGAAGTAGTACTGTCTCTGGGAGAATATCATTCTTTGATTGATTTCACTGCCAAGTAAAGCCCAGTGCCCATAATTATTTCCCCTTGTCCCAAGAGAAATATGAAATAGCTAGCTGAAATTATGGTATCCTGAAAGCCTAGCTCCCAACGGACAGCCAGGATGTATTTTGTTCCAGCCTGCTATAGATTGTCAGTGTGTGCGTGTAGTTTTGTAATGAGGGGTACCGGTTGGGGAGTTAGGTATGTACAATTTATGTATGTCCTCCACCATGCAATTTCAAAGAAATAGGTAATACAGTTGTGTGTGCAGTACACCGTTTAATACTCAGGGCACCTCATTCCAACCTAACCAAGATTCATAATGTTAATCACAATCTTCGCTGAATCTAAAAAGTCTCATAATAATGTATGATTTGAATAAAAATATGCTGTGTGAATCCTTTTTCAAAGCAATTCATTTTCATGTCTCTACATTCTAGCCCCTATGTCTTGAACTCCCAAAGTTGTGAGCACCACGAAGGTAGGCAGCCTTAGATATACTGGTAACCTTGGGGGGAAAAAACAAGATTCATGTGTTGTCTTTTTTTTATTTAATCTTGTCTAAGATTTAATGTATTATTTGTGAAAGGAAAGAAGCAAACTGGTAGCGTTCCTCGGGGACAAAACTCATCTTTTATTCACCACTAGCTTTAAACTTACACAGAAAACAAATAGAGTTACTTCCCTTACAATGTTTCACTGTTATGCATGGGAAGCACCTGTTTACCAGCATGAAACACTGCTGATATAACAAAAATAAATATGTTCTTGATGAACACCACTAAATCAGTTCTTGTGAAAACAAATTTTCAATGATTACCTCTGCTACTGGAGTAAATGAAGTCTACCCTTTTAGTCAACATATCAATTCAAAACTATTACACAATATCCATGACAATATAAAATTTGAATATAAATTAAGGAAACCATTTTAAAAATAGCCTCAAATGTGTTTCAGTTTGTAGGTACATTTTGAGAAGTAGAAGCAGCTTAAATCTGTCTAGTTAAAAGCTCTGGCAAACATTTTGATACAGCGATGTGTATTGATTAGTGGCGGCCCCCTGGGAGGAGCACAATACCACCACGAGATATCAACCCATGGTGCTCCCACTTCTGACAGAGGCAGCCTTGCCTGGCTACCAGGGATATCACTCTATGATTGATTTCTCGGGGAAATATAAAGCTCTGTGCCCACATCATTTGCAAGGGTCCTCAGGGAAATATGAAATAGTTGGCAGAAATTATAGCATCCTGCAAGCCGCTGTCCCCAGGGGTTCTCGGCTTGTATTTTATGATGCTTTAATTATGTTGTATGTTTTAGTTCATTCCAGTGATTATACATTGTACCAACTTGCACATATCAAGAACATACATAGCTCGATCTACACAATGTGTCCATACATACACCATACACACTCCACATTTCCTGTGTCCATACATACAGGTCTACACACTCCACACTTCCTGTGTCAAAACATACAGGTCTACACACTCCACATTCCTGTGTCCATACATACACAATACATAGTCTATATATACAGGTCTACACATTCCACATTTCCTGTGTCCATACATACACCATACATAGTCTATATATACAGGTCTACAAATTCCACATTTCCTGTGTCCATACATACCGGTCTACATACAACACATGTCCATACATACACCATACATAGTCTATATATACAGGTCTACAAATTCCACATTTCCTGTGTCCATACATACCGGTCTACACACAACACGTGTCCATACATACAGGTCTACACATTCCACATTTCTGGTGTCCACACATACAGGTCTACACATTCCACATTTCCGGTGTCCATACATACAGGTCTGCACACTCCACATTTCCTGTGACCATACATACAGGTCTGCACACTCCACATTTCCTGTGTCCATACATACAGGTCTACACACTCCACATTTCCTGTGTCCATGCATACATGTCTACACACGCCACACTTCCTGTGTCCATACATACAGGTCTACACACAACACGTGTCAATACATACAGGTCTACACACTCACACTCCACATTTCCTGTGACCATACATACAGGTCAACAAATTCCACATTTCCTGTGTCTATACATACAGGTCTACACACTCCACATTTCCTGTGGCAATACCTACAGGTCTACACACACCACATGTCAATACATACAGGTATACACACTCACACTCCACTTTTCCTGTGTCCATATGTACACAATACATAGTCTATATATACAGGTCTACAAATTCCACATTTCCTGTGCCCATACATACATGTCTACACACACCACGTGTCAATACATACAGGACTACACACTCACACTGCACATTTCCTGTGACTATACATACAGGTCTAAACACTCCTCCACATTTCCTGTGGCAATACCTACAGGTCTACACACTAACACTCCACATTTCCTGTTTCCATACATACATGTGTACACACTCCACATTTCCTGGGTCCATACATACAGGGCAACACACTCCACATTTCCTGTGACCATACATACAGGTCAACACACTCCACATTTCCTGTGTCTATACATACAGGTCTACACACTCCACATTTCCTGTGTCCATACATACATGTCTACACACGCAACACTTCCTGTGTCCATACATACATGTCTGCACATTCCACATTTCCTGTGTCTATACATACAGGTCTGCACACTCCACTTTTCCTGTGTCCATACATACAGGTCTGCACATTCCACATTTCCTGTGTCCACACATACAGGTCTACACACTCCACATTTCCTGTGTCCATACGTACATGTCTACACACGCCACACTTCCTGTGTCCACACATACAGGTCTACACACTCCACAGTTCCTGTGTCCATACATACATGTCTACACACTCAACACTTCCTGTGTCCATACATACATGTCTGCACATTCCACATTTCCTGTGTCCATACATACATGTCTACACACGCCACACTTCCTGTGTCCATACATACAGGTCTACACATAACACGTGTCAATACATACACTCTGGTCTACACACTCCACATCTCCTGTGTCCATACATACAGGTCTACACACTCCACATTTCCTGTGTCCATACAAACAGGTTTACACACTCCACATTTCCTGTGTCCATACATACAGGTCTGCACATTCCACATTTCCTGTGTCCATACATACAGGTCTGCACACTCCACATTTCCTGTGTCCATACATACAGGTCTACACACTCCACATTTCCTGTGTCCATACATACAGGTCTGCACATTCCACATTTCCTGTGTCCATACATACAGGTCTGCACACTCCACATTTCCTGTGTCCATACATACAGGTCTACACACTCCACATTTCCTGTGTCCATACATACAGGTCTGCACATTCCACATTTCCTGTGTCCATACATACAGGTCTGCACACTCCACATTTCCTGTGTCCATACATACAGGTCTACACACTCCACATTTCCTGTGTCCATACATACAGGTCTACACACTCCACATTTCCTGTGTCCATACATACAGGTCTACACATTCCACATTTCCTGTGTCCATACATACAGGTCTACACACTCCACATTTCCTGTGTCCATACATACAGGTCTACACACTCCACATTTCCTGTGTCCATACATACAGGTCTACACACTCCACATTTCCTGTGTCCATACATACAGGTCTACACACTCCACATTTCCTGTGTCCATACATACAGGTCTACACACTCCACATTTCCTGTGTCCATACATACAGGTCTACACACTCCACATTTCCTGTGTCCATACATACAGGTCTACACACTCCACATTTCCTGTGTCCATACATACAGGTCTACACACTCCACATTTCCTGTGTCCATACATACAGGTCTACACACTCCACATTTCCTGTGTCCATACATACAGGTCTACACACTCCACATTTCCTGTGTCCATACATACAGGTCTACACACTCCACATTTCCTGTGTCCATACATACAGGTCTACACACTCCACATTTCCTGTGTCCATACATACAGGTCTACACACTCCACATTTCCTGTGTCCATACATACAGGTCTACACACTCCACATTTCCTGTGTCCATACATACAGGTCTACACACTCCACATTTCCTGTGTCCATACATACAGGTCTACACACTCCACATTTCCTGTGTCCATACATACAGGTCTACACACTCCACATTTCCTGTGTCCATACATACAGGTCTACACACTCCACATTTCCTGTGTCCATACATACAGGTCTACACACTCCACATTTCCTGTGTCCATACATACAGGTCTACACACTCCACATTTCCTGTGTCCATACATACAGGTCTACACACTCCACATTTCCTGTGTCCATACATACAGGTCTACACACTCCACATTTCCTGTGTCCATACATACAGGTCTACACACTCCACATTTCCTGTGTCCATACATACAGGTCTACACACTCCACATTTCCTGTGTCCATACATACAGGTCTACACACTCCACATTTCCTGTGTCCATACATACAGGTCTACACACTCCACATTTCCTGTGTCCATACATACAGGTCTACACACTCCACATTTCCTGTGACCATACATACAGGTCTAAACACTCCACATTTCCTGTGTCCATACATACAGGTCTACACACTCCACATTTCCTGTGTCCATACATACAGGTCTACACACTCCACATTTCCTGTGACCATACATACAGGTCTAAACACTCCACATTTCCTGTGACCATACATACAGGTCTAAACACTCCACATTTCCTGTGTCCATACATACAGGTCTACACACTCCACATTTCCTGTGTCCATACATACAGGTCTACACACTCCACATTTCATGTGTCCATACATACAGGTCTACACACTCCACATTTCCTGTGACCATACATACAGGTCTAAACACTCCACATTTCCTGTGATCATACATACAGGTCTACACATTCCACGTTTCCTGTGTCCATATGTACACAATACATAGTCTATATATACATGTCTACACACTCCACACTTCCTGTGTCGATACATTCACCATACTGTCTTTATATACAGGTCTACACACTCCACACTTCCTGTGTCCATACATACAGGTCTACACACTCCACATTTCCTGTGTCCACACATACAGGTCTACACACTCCACACTTCCCGTGTCCATACGTACACAATACATAGTCTATATATACAGGTCTACACACTCCACACTTCCTGTGTCCATACGTACACAATACATAGTCTATATATACAGGTATACACACTCCACACTTCCTGTGGCCATACATACACCATACAGTCTGTATATACATGTCTGCATCATTCCACATTTCCTGTGTCCAAACATACACCATACATAGTCTATATATACATGTCTACACACTCCACACTTCCTGTGTCCAAACATACATTACTACAAAATCCAGGGTTCCTGGGTCAGTAGAAAAAGTAGTTTAAGTAATTACATGTAATTAAGAGACTTGTGACTTTTAAAGTAGGTCACTATAATTCCTTTTTAAAAGATGATAGCTGATAACAGTATATTGGCTGAATATTTTGACCCTAGATTGAATGGTTAAGTTTGTAGAACAAGAGGCCCAAGAGTTATATGATAGGTACTGGTAGCTTTATTTTATTGTTTAGATGTGATGTGGAAATTAACATGTAAACTAAGTGAAATACAATACTTGTCATGTCATCAAAGGATAAGAATTTTTAAAATATTGGTAAATGTTCCCTTTTGGGGCCCCGCCCTAGCCCCTGGGGATGGGGTAGGAATTCGAATTTTACAATGCAATACCCTCATCCACCAAAAATGATTCTGACCAAGTTTGAATAATTTTTTGCTGAAAATGCCTAAAATATACCCAAAAGTGTTTTTTCCCTATATAAACTACAGTAAATTTTACCCCCTCCCACAGGGAGAAGGGTTGGCCCGGGGGTCCTGAAATTTACAATATAAATTAAGCCCCTGATGATCTTTCCATCCATGCAGAGAAAATGACTGTAGAACCTCGGAGTCTGGAGAAGAAGATTTTTCCCTTTGTGGCCCCGCCCTTGCCCCTGGGGTCGGGGTAGGAATCCCAACTTTTGTAGCCTCATCTACCAAGGATGATTCTGACCAAGTTTGAAAAAATTCCATCCACTGGTTCTTGAGAAGAAGTTGAAAATGTAAAAAGTTTACGCAAGACGGACGATGCACGACAATGGACGGAAAGTCATCTGAATAGGTCATTTGAGCAATGCTCAGGTGACCTAAAAAGTAAGCTTGAAGCTCTTCAACCTTGAAATATAGGTCAAGACAATTTATTTGAACATTTCTGAGATTTTTCAACTACAGACAGTGAGAAACCAATTCTGATCACTCCAGACCCTTAAAGTTCCATAAAAGAAGTTATAAAGAAAAGTTGATCATGGAAAAAACATTGCACAATTGCATGAATGTACATACTATTATCTTCATGACACTGTGTATTCCCTGATGATTAAGATGGAAGTTTCCCTTTATCATGTTAGTCCAAGCTGTCCAACGTACTATTAGTATACTCTGTGTGCATTTGTCTCAGAAGTGATCAGTGGTCATATTTGATATTTTAAGGTTAGGTACTATGCTACACAGGCTAACCAATAGCCACCCTTACTCCCTAATGTTAGGTACTATACTACAACACAGGCTAACCAATAGCCTCCCTTCCTCCCTAATGTTAGGTACTATACTACAACACAGGCTAACCAATAGCCTCCCTTCCTCCCTAATGTTAGGTACTATACTACAACACAGGCTAACCAATAGCCTCCCTTCCTCCCTAATGTTAGGTACTATACTACAACACAGGCTAACCAATAGCCTCCCTTCCTCCCTAATGTTAGGTACTATACTACAACACAGGCTAACCAATAGCCTCCCTTCCTCCCTAATGTTAGGTACTATACTACAACACAGGCTAACCAATAGCCTCCCTTCCTCCCTAATGTTAGGTACTATACTACAACACAGGCTAACCAATAGCCTCCCTTCCTCCCTAATGTTAGGTACTATACTACAACACAGGCTAACCAATAGCCTCCCTTCCTCCCTAATGTTAGGTACTATACTACAACACAGGCTAACCAATAGCCTCCCTTCCTCCCTAATGTTAGGTACTATACTACAACACAGGCTAACCAATAGCCTCCCTTCCTCCCTAATGTTAGGTACTATACTACAACACAGGCTAACCAATAGCCTCCCTTCCTCCCTAATGTTAGGTACTATACTACAACACAGGCTAACCAATAGCCTCCCTTCCTCCCTAATGTTAGGTACTATACTACAACACAGGCTAACCAATAGCCTCCCTTCCTCCCTAATGTTAGGTACTATACTACAACACAGGCTAACCAATAGCCTCCCTTCCTCCCTAATGTTAGGTACTATACTACAACACAGGCTAACCAATAGCCTCCTTCCTCCCTAATGTTAGGTACTATACTACAACACAGGCTAACCAATAGCCTCCTTCCTCCCTAATGTTAGGTACTATACTACAACACAGGCTAACCAATAGCCTCCTTCCTCCCTAATGTTAGGTACTATACTACAACACAGGCTAACCAATAGCCTCCTTCCTCCCTAATGTTAGGTACTATACTACAACACAGGCTAACCAATAGCCTCCTTCCTCCCTAATGTTAGGTACTATACTACAACACAGGCTAACCAATAGCCTCCTTCCTCCCTAATGTTAGGTACTATACTACAACACAGGCTAACCAATAGCCTCCTTCCTCCCTAATGTTAGGTACTATACTACAACACAGGCTAACCAATAGCCTCCTTCCTCCCTAATGTTAGGTACTATACTACAACACAGGCTAACCAATAGCCTCCTTCCTCCCTAATGTTAGGTACTATACTACAACACAGGCTAACCAATAGCCTCCTTCCTCCCTAATGTTAGGTACTATACTACAACACAGGCTAACCAATAGCCTCCTTCCTCCCTAATGTTAGGTACTATACTACAACACAGGCTAACCAATAGCCTCCTTCCTCCCTAATGTTAGGTACTATACTACAACACAGGCTAACCAATAGCCTCCTTCCTCCCTAATGTTAGGTACTATACTACAACACAGGCTAACCAATAGCCTCCTTCCTCCCTAATGTTAGGTACTATACTACAACACAGGCTAACCAATAGCCTCCTTCCTCCCTAATGTTAGGTACTATACTACAACACAGGCTAACCAATAGCCTCCTTCCTCCCTAATGTTAGGTACTATACTACAACACAGGCTAACCAATAGCCTCCTTCCTCCCTAATGTTAGGTACTATACTACAACACAGGCTAACCAATAGCCTCCTTCCTCCCTAATGTTAGGTACTATACTACAACACAGGCTAACCAATAGCCTCCTTCCTCCCTAATGTTAGGTACTATACTACAACACAGGCTAACCAATAGCCTCCTTCCTCCCTAATGTTAGGTACTATACTACAACACAGGCTAACCAATAGCCTCCTTCCTCCCTAATGTTAGGTACTATACTACAACACAGGCTAACCAATAGCCTCCTTCCTCCCTAATGTTAGGTACTATACTACAACACAGGCTAACCAATAGCCTCCTTCCTCCCTAATGTTAGGTACTATACTACAACACAGGCTAACCAATAGCCTCCTTCCTCCCTAATGTTAGGTACTATACTACAACACAGGCTAACCAATAGCCTCCTTCCTCCCTAATGTTAGGTACTATACTACAACACAGGCTAACCAATAGCCTCCTTCCTCCCTAATGTTAGGTACTATACTACAACACAGGCTAACCAATAGCCTCCTTCCTCCCTAATGTTAGGTACTATACTACAACACAGGCTAACCAATAGCCTCCTTCCTCCCTAATGTTAGGTACTATACTACAACACAGGCTAACCAATAGCCTCCTTCCTCCCTAATGTTAGGTACTATACTACAACACAGGCTAACCAATAGCCTCCTTCCTCCCTAATGTTAGGTACTATACTACAACACAGGCTAACCAATAGCCTCCTTCCTCCCTAATGTTAGGTACTATACTACAACACAGGCTAACCAATAGCCTCCTTCCTCCCTAATGTTAGGTACTATACTACAACACAGGCTAACCAATAGCCTCCTTCCTCCCTAATGTTAGGTACTATACTACAACACAGGCTAACCAATAGCCTCCTTCCTCCCTAATGTTAGGTACTATACTACAACACAGGCTAACCAATAGCCTCCTTCCTCCCTAATGTTAGGTACTATACTACAACACAGGCTAACCAATAGCCTCCTTCCTCCCTAATGTTAGGTACTATACTACAACACAGGCTAACCAATAGCCTCCTTCCTCCCTAATGTTAGGTACTATACTACAACACAGGCTAACCAATAGCCTCCTTCCTCCCTAATGTTAGGTACTATACTACAACACAGGCTAACCAATAGCCTCCTTCCTCCCTAATGTTAGGTACTATACTACAACACAGGCTAACCAATAGCCTCCTTCCTCCCTAATGTTAGGTACTATACTACAACACAGGCTAACCAATAGCCTCCTTCCTCCCTAATGTTAGGTACTATACTACAACACAGGCTAACCAATAGCCTCCTTCCTCCCTAATGTTAGGTACTATACTACAACACAGGCTAACCAATAGCCTCCTTCCTCCCTAATGTTAGGTACTATACTACAACACAGGCTAACCAATAGCCTCCTTCCTCCCTAATGTTAGGTACTATACTACAACACAGGCTAACCAATAGCCTCCTTCCTCCCTAATGTTAGGTACTATACTACAACACAGGCTAACCAATAGCCTCCTTCCTCCCTAATGTTAGGTACTATACTACAACACAGGCTAACCAATAGCCTCCTTCCTCCCTAATGTTAGGTACTATACTACAACACAGGCTAACCAATAGCCTCCTTCCTCCCTAATGTTAGGTACTATACTACAACACAGGCTAACCAATAGCCTCCTTCCTCCCTAATGTTAGGTACTATACTACAACACAGGCTAACCAATAGCCTCCTTCCTCCCTAATGTTAGGTACTATACTACAACACAGGCTAACCAATAGCCTCCTTCCTCCCTAATGTTAGGTACTATACTACAACACAGGCTAACCAATAGCCTCCTTCCTCCCTAATGTTAGGTACTATACTACAACACAGGCTAACCAATAGCCTCCTTCCTCCCTAATGTTAGGTACTATACTACAACACAGGCTAACCAATAGCCTCCTTCCTCCCTAATGTTAGGTACTATACTACAACACAGGCTAACCAATAGCCTCCTTCCTCCCTAATGTTAGGTACTATACTACAACACAGGCTAACCAATAGCCTCCTTCCTCCCTAATGTTAGGTACTATACTACAACACAGGCTAACCAATAGCCTCCTTCCTCCCTAATGTTAGGTACTATACTACAACACAGGCTAACCAATAGCCTCCTTCCTCCCTAATGTTAGGTACTATACTACAACACAGGCTAACCAATAGCCTCCTTCCTCCCTAATGTTAGGTACTATACTACAACACAGGCTAACCAATAGCCTCCTTCCTCCCTAATGTTAGGTACTATACTACAACACAGGCTAACCAATAGCCTCCCTTCCTCCCTAATGTTAGGTACTATACTACAACACAGGCTAACCAATAGCCTCCTAAAAACAGTCTGATACAAAACATAAACACAGGTGCACAACTTCAGGGTAAGTGAGTAATTATTTGCCCTCCAATTACACTACACAGTATAGAACTGTTAAGTCTTAATGAGGATTCCAGTTCACAATGAACTTTAACAAAATTTTCTAATATTGTAGGCCAGGAATGTTCTCTGATATTGTAGGCCAGGAATGTTCTCTGATATTGTAGGCCAGGAATATTCTCTGATATTGTAGGCCAGGAATGTTCTCTGATATTGTAGGCCAGGAATGTTCTCTGATATTGTAGGCCAGGAATATTCACCGATATTTGTTCACAAAGAAAACACTTCTCTGATATTTGTTGCCTCAAAAAACATTCTCCAGATATCGTTGGCGATGATTGTTTTTCGATATTGTTGACCATGAATAATCTTTGATATTTGTTGGCAGAGGATATTCTATATATTTGTTGGCAGAGGATATTCTGATATTGTTGATCATGAAAACTCTTGATATTTGTTGGCCATGAATATTATTTGATATTTGTTGGCCATGAATGTTATTGGGTATTTGTTGGCTAAGAAAACATTCTGATATTACTGACCATGAATAATTTCTGATATTTGTTGACTGAGGATGTTCTGTGATATTTGTTGGCTGACAAAAGATGTAATAGCTCATTCAACATCCATCAGATTATCCCACAAGAGCAGTGGTCAAAGGTTAAATATCAAAGGGAGGTAATCACAACTTGACTGTCCCAGGGGCTTACTTGTACAGTACATTCAATCTTCACAGCAAGTGGGCAAAGTAATTACCCCTAAGTTAGTACACACACCTGCACAGTTTCGCAAGATAAATATGGTAAAGCAAAAAATCAATTTTAATGAAATAAATAAAATCTGGTTTTAAATGTCACAATTATAATCACGTCTCACATCGTAGTAACTTGTATCAAACAGGAGTGGTTTAAACACAGGAAACGAAATTCAGTTTTAGTACGTAAAGATTGAATTATTTTCCGTCTTCACTGTTTGATCCCCCCAGTGTGGCCGATGTGGCTGGTAGCCTGTGTAGAGTGGGGCCGTGCCAGTAGACTGGTCCTTTGTGGAAGGTTCGTGTGCAATCACAGTACAATTCAGGTAGCCCAGCTGGAGTCCGATGGTGACACACAGCTTGGCCCATTAATGCCCTGACTCTGACTGCCTCCCCTCTGCCAACCATTTCCACACAGCAGGATACCCTTCCTGCCCCTAGTAATTAAAATCCCTTCACTAGTGTGGCCAGACCGCTACAACACAATATGTATCGAACTGAAATCTTGGGCTGGCTGTGTCATAGTGTGATGCATGATGTTTTATGAATAACCTGTGCCTCCTACCTTCCTTACAGTTTCACTATTTGACTTTAACACACTGAATACCTCTCCTCCTGTGATCCTCACATCAGATGAATAGTTTCTTATTGCAGAAGCTCTGATACACTGTGTGAGAAATTATAACCTACATATGTATGTACTCACGCTATACCTGAATATAAATAGGTACATGCATATCTATATACTCAAATAAAATCACTGGTGTTTATTGGCAATATCATTTGATCATATTATATATTAAAGAAAAACAGATTGAATAAACCAACATATTCATTTTAATGCTTCATGTGTGTCCATGAAACTGCAAGTAATTAACTTATTTATCCTAATTACCTAAACAAAGTCTGAAATATTGAAACATAGAAATTAAGAAGCTCAACATGACTTTTTAGAGATTGACCAATAGTGTACAATATCAGTTAGGATAACACTTTTCAGTGGCCAAGGATAACAGAGAGGATTACAACCTAGGGACTAAACTAATGGACAGAGGCAGTGGACTAACATGTGTAGCCAAACAGTAAACTGTAAAACCAGTAAAGGTTCCTGTTACCACTGCCAAAAACTGTAACAAAGTGTAGGGAACTGTGTGAATGGAATGTTTTATCATATTGTAGTTGAGCTGACAATGTCTAACCTGACAGTGTTGACAAAGAGTAACTTAACACAGCTGACAGTGTTTTCTAACAGAGTTGACGAAGTGTTATCTAACAGAGTTGACAAACTGTTTTCTAACAGAGTTAACAAAGTGTTTTCTAACAGAACTGACAAAGTGTTATCTAACAGAGCTGACAAAGTGTTATCTAACAGAGCTGACAAAGTGTTATCTAACAGAACAGACAAAGTGTTATCTAACAGAACTGACAAAGTGTTATCTCACAGAACTGACAAAGTGTTTTCTAACAGAACTGACAAAGTGTTATCTAACAGAACTGACAAAGTGTTTTCTAACAGAGCTGACAAAGTGTTTTCTAACAGAGCTGACAGAGAGATATCTAACAGAACTGACAAAGTGTTATCTCACAGAACTGACAAAGTGTTATCTAACAGAGCTGACAAAGTGTTATCTGACAGAGCTGACGGTGTTTTCTAACAGAACTGACAAAGTGTTTTCTAACAGAGCTGACAAAGTGTTTTCAAACAGAGCTGATGATGTTTTCTAACAAAGTTGACGAAGTGTTATCTAACAGAGCTGACAAACTGTTTTCTAACAGAGTTGACAAAGTGTTATCTTACAGAGCTGACAAAGTGTTATCTAACAGAGCTGACAAAGTGTTTTCAAACAGAGCTGACAAAGTGTTATCTAACAGAACTGACAAAGTGTTATCTAACAGAGCTGACAAACTGTTTTCTAACAGAGTTGACAAAGTGTTATCTTACAGAACTGACTAAGTGTTATCTAACAGAGCTGACAAAGTGCTTTCTAACAGAGCTGACAAAGTGTTATCTAACAAAGTTGACAAAGTGTTATCTAACAGAACTGACAGAGTGTTATCTAACAGAGTTGACAAAGTTTTTTCTAACAGAGTTGACAAAGCGTTTATCTCACAGAACTGACAAAGTGTTTTCTAACAGAGCTGACAAAGTGTTTTCTAACAGAACTGACAAAGTGTTTTCTAACAGAGCTGACGAAGTGTTATCTAACAGAGTTGACAAAGTGTTATCTAACAGAGCTGACAAAGTGTTTTCTAACAGAGCTGACGAAGTGTTATCTAACAGAGTTGACAAAGTGTTATCTTACAGAGCTGGTAAAGAGTTATCTAACAGAGCTGACAAAGTGTTATCTAACAGAGCTGACAAAGTGTTTTCTAACAGAGCTGACAAAGTGTTATCTAACAGAGTTGACAAAGTGTTATCTAACAGAACTGACAGAGTGTTATCTAACAGAGTTGACAAAGTTTTTTCTAACAGAGTTGACAAAGCGTTTATCTCACAGAACTGACAAAGTGTTTTCTAACAGAGCTGACAAAGTGTTTTCTAACCAAGCTGACAGAGTGATATCTAACAGAACTGACAAAGTGTTTCTAAAATAACAGAACTGACAAAGTGTTATCTTACAGAGCTGACAAAGAGTTGATAAATTGTGATTTAACATTTGTGACTACTATCAAAACAATGTTTTGTGTTTAAATTGAAAGGACAGCAAAGACACAAACTAATTCTAAATAAGTTTAAAAAAAAAATAATAGTAATTACTAGGCGAGAACCATGTAGCCTTAATCCTTATATCTAATCAAATATAGGCCAATTTTATGACTTTCCAATAAATGTTTAACTTTTCTCCTTTGATTGCCTGTAAGGAGACCTGGCTCCTGCTGTATGTAAAGTGAGAATTAAATGCCAGTGATGGTAGTCTGTATGGATGTCACATATGCCTTTTTCTACCTCTATTAAAACTGTCGCTGCTACAACTTTACAATTTCATAATGGATAATACAAGTTGTACACAGAGGGTTTTCCCAGCATCATCAGCACCAGCCTCGGTCTCCCCTTTCCTGTTAATGGCCCCCAGTGGGACCTTAAGCTGCCTGCATACAGGCCGATCCCATGGGGGTCCTGACAAGGCCCAGTATTGATCCAGTCGCTCCAGTATTCCCCGGGGAGGGGGCACTTAAATTACACAGAACCTCTAAGGGCAAGGCAGCACTCACTCCAGCTCTGTGTGTAAGATCCTGGCCAGGTTACTGACTGTAATGTACTGGTACTAATGTTACAGAAAACAAATACACAGCAGAAGTGGTAGCTGTTTAAACCCCCAACTGTCTAGACCTGATGTACCAGGAAGCTCTCTCTGTACACTTTATACCGGAGAATCTAACATCTAACACGGAGAATCTAACACGATTAGTTTTACTTATCATGGTTTTGTGACAATTAGCAGTCTGGTCACAAACGCTGGTCCTCACTTATATCTACCCTCACCATATATTTATATCTGTGAATATTCTGAGTCACTATAAGAACATATGTGCATGACATGTACAGCTGTTGAAAACATGTTTATAAGTAATTAAAAGTGTGAGTATTCTGATTCATTTTGAGAAAATGTTTGCCTATAGCTAATAGTTGTTTAAAATGTGATTTATTAGTATTTGTGAATGTGTATATTTTGGGTCACTTTACCTTCTTTTTAGTATTAATCAGCTATATTTGTAAATGTTTGACCAACAGTTGGTGAAAACATGATAATATAATGGGCAGAAAGCTTCCTAGTACAATGATAACTCCCTGAAAGGTTCCCGAAACAAGTTTGTTGTGTCCTTTAAAGAGAATTTTCTTCTGGTTGTTTCAGTCTCCCCAGCTACATAAATGAGAAGCAGTATACTGGGAAGTTATTTTTTTTAAAAACACTACAATCATTCTGACGTGGGGTGGGTCAGGAAATGTAATGTTATCCTCTAACACCTTGAAGCCACGGGATAAGTTCTGCCTCCAAGACCTGAGTGGAAACATTTTTGTTTATTGATGTCCTTAATTATCACCAACACTATATTGTGTTAGTAGTGCAATACATTTCAAGAAATATATAGTAAAAATATTAAAATGTATGTTTTACTGCTAGAGAAAAAAAACTTTGCATTTTTAAAACTGTAAGAAAATAAGGAAGCATTGACAAACTATGAAATAAATCTTGTGTCAGCATTGATAACATGGTAATATCCCCAGAGCAAACAGGATGAAGTCAAAAACATAAAAATATCCAATTTATCATCTTAACATGAATGGAAGGATGAAAATAAACACGAAAAGATAGCAATTTCTCTCCCAGCTACAAACACCCCAGTCTTCAAATCATCTTGCCCTTCTCACTTCCTGCTTTCTACACTACAGTCCTCAGACCATTTTGTCCCTCCCCTCTGTTTCAGCCTCATTCGACTCCTCGAAACCCCCCTCCTAATTCAGACCCTCAGTCCAGAATACGACCTCCCCCTTCCTATCACACTCTCCCACTTGTCCAGACTCCCCCTACCTCTCCAAGGTCAACACTACTGCCCCCTACCCTGCTGAGATTCCCACAGGTCTGCCAAATCACCCAGACAACTGGCAACATATGGACCTGTCACAGGAATGTGAATTACAGTAAAAGTTTTCAATAATTTACACATGATTTTAACCCTCCTTTTATGCCACCATGTAACATATTGTATGCACCATATAGCAATTGAACTATTGGTGCTTTCTGGTGAATTTAAAAAAAAATAAAAAAAGTAAACTTTATAAAATTGAAAAATAAACCCAGCTAGAAATGCTGCATAGAAATGTGAAAGGTATGGAGGAAGTTGGCAGAATTGTCTACCAGAAACAGGGTCTGGCTTGTTCTATAATAATTGGTTGCTACCTGCTGTTCCTGTAATGATCAGACAGGGAGGAGGTTTAATTTCAGTTTTGCCAATAATGTTCAGGAAAACCTAGTCCTCCGCTGAGATTTCCCATACAGGAGTTTTTACACTGCAGGGATATGGGGCCTGTATTCAGCTCCCAAGTCTAATCCATCAATATAATGCATTCTAATTTGAAAAATTCTATCTCCAGCTATTTGGTATCCCTGATGGGGTTTATGCAGTGTTCACTCGTGATGAGTAGGGCCAACCCCAGGGGACCTTTATTATACTGATGCCATCTTCTATTGTAAAATTAATCTTGCTAGGAATTATACAGGGACCTCAACCCTGGCTTATGTAGGAAGCCAGCAGGCCCACGGTGAATTGTGAAAGTGAAATTTGACAGGTTCTATTTCCACTAAGGCAGACTACTATGTCTAGATTTAATCTACAGAGACTTCCTCAACTTACAGAGATGTGTTCGGAGCTGTACTGTCAATTGTTGACTACAACATCATACTGCTACAGCCTAGCACAAGTTTAATCTGTACCTTGTATGTTTTCTCCAAATGTGAATGCAAACATTGTTAAACATGACTAAATCAATTCACAAATGTTTAATATAGATTGATTTTAGGAGAGATTATGAAAGCTAGGCTGATCATCGTGATGATGAAATAGGTCTGTAGACACCCTGTAGTCGTGGTAGACTGAACCAGAAACATTTTACAGGACAAACCGATCATATGACAAAATGGACACAGGACAAATCAGACACATTATACAGGACAAACCGAACATATGACAAAATGGACACAAGACAAATCAGACACATTTTACAGGACAAACTGAACATATGACAAATCAGACACATTATACAGGACAAACCGAACATATGGCAAAATTGACACAGGACAAATCAGACACATTTTTCAGGACAAACCGAACATATGACAAAATGGACACGGGCCAAATCAGACACATTATACAGGACAAACTGAACATATGACAAAATGGACACAGGACAAATCAAACACAGTTTACAGGACAAACCGAACATATGACAAATCAGACACATTTTACAGGACAAACCGAACATATGACAAAATGGACACAGGACAAATCAGACACATTTTACAGGACACACCGAACATATGACAAAATAGATACAGGACAAATCAGACACATTATACAGGACAAACCGAACATATGGCAAAATGGACACAGGACAAATCTGACACATTTTACAGGACAAACCGAACATATGACAAAATGGACACAGGACAAATCAGACACATTATACAGGACAAACCAAACATATGACAAAATGGACACAGGACAAATCAAACACAGTTTACAGGACAAACCGAACATATGACAAACCAGACACATTATACAGGACAAACAGAACATATGACAAAATGGACACAGGACAAATCAGACACAGTTTACAGGACAAACCGAACATATGACAAAATGGACACAGGACAAATCAGACACATTTTACAGGACACACCGAACATATGACAAAATGGATACAGGACAAATCAGACACATTATACAGGACAAATCGAACATATGACAAACCAGACACATTTAATACAGGGCAAACCGAACATATGACAAAATGGACACAGGACAAATCAGACACATTTTACAGGACACACCGAACATATGACAAAATGGACACATGACAAATCAGACACATTATACAGGACAAATCGAACGTATGACAAACCAGACACATTATACAGGGCAAACCGAACATATGACAAAATGGACACAGGACAAATCAGACACATTATACAGGACAAACCGAACATATGACAAACCAGACACATTATACAGGTCAAACTGAACATATGACAAAATGGACACAGGACAAATCAGACACATTATACAGGACAAACCGAACAAAGGACATACCCAACAGTTCACATCCTACAGAACTCATCCAAGGACACCCCCCTCCCCCATCACCAACCCTCAACATAACACACTATAGACATGACATATGCACTTGACAAATTGACTACAGTACACAGCCTACAGATTACAACAATAATCCCCCAAACCCCTCTGAAACCCGCAACAGAACACACTACGGACACCGAACAAACCCAACAGTACCAGAGACTGGCATCCTGGACACATTTGGCTTGACACAACTTGATTTCAAATTATAATGGACATATTTGACTCACTCAAAACCGGACATAGTATAATGGACACACCTGACAGTTAAAACGAGTGGAAATAAACGTGGTACACATCTGATTGAATGAGACCTGACAGAAACTGAACATACTCAACTGGATACACTGGACACTGGACACATCAAAGTCTGTTCTGTGGTGTTAGGTATGCTGACAACACATATACTAGAGACAATCAAGAAGGGTCACAGAAACATTTGACCACCCATACCAACAACATTGATTCCACACATTCACCTGTGAGGAAGAAATCAATGGCACATTATGCCCTTCCAAGACACCTTACTGGTAAAGAAAGATAACAGAACCACAAAAGGTATGGTAGAAAACTGTGAGACCCATATGGACCAATATCTGAATTTCAAGTCTTACCATTCTTTGGACCAGAAGTTGGGTGTAGTAATCACACTGCTCAACAGATGCGATACAATTGTCATAGAACGGCAGGACAAAATTCAAGAGTAATGTTCTATATTCTGTAGTCCTTCCAACCAATTGAAGCAGAATCATATTGTTGGGGTAATGAAATCATGGGGCTATCACAGACCATACCATATCACACAGCAAAATCATGTTATTGACTTGGATAACTCCAAAGTATTCGACAAAGAGGGCAATATGTTTTAGTGGGAGATAAAGAAAATCCTTTGGATAAGCCACAGTGGGCCAGTTCTGGATCGAGATGAGGGGGCTCATAGACTCTCGCATATCTGTGACCAGGTATTAAATTAAGTGCAGATGATTAATTTGTTGGATTGACTTGTCATTTCGTACTTGTATAACAACTATCATGTTCATAAGCTTATATCGTATCTAAATCAACATCTATTATATATTACCAACTTATACATATTTTACACCTTTGTGTACATATGTTTCCCTGGTTATTTGTCTTATGAAGGCAACAGAATACATACCATACCAGTCATCACAATGTCAAATATAAACACAAAACTGGTTGTGCTATATGAGACTTTCTGCAATATCACAGTGTAAACCCTGTTATAACTATAAATTAACGCAGGATTAATATGTCCATCTTGATGCCTCCCTGTCTTGGATATAGGATAGAAGTTATAAGTGAAATAAAAGTTAAATTTTTAAACATGAATTGAACTTCACTACGTTTTTCGAACGGTATCTGAATTCTTTTTCATCTTAACACTAACAGCCTAAAAAAAACTTCTCAAATAATCGAACTATCACTTATAAACTTGTGACTAAAAAACAATTCAGGCAAAGTCTACAATTTTTTTTCTCCATATGCTGTATTTTTTACATAGAATTCCACTGACACTATAGACTTGGATTTTCACTCTAATATGACCTGTATTACCACTGAAAAGTCCTAAATTGATGAAATGGTCTTAAGGTGAAGTAGAAATTCACTTCCTGTGGTTTTCTGCATCAACATACTAAATTTTTAAATGGTTGCTCCCTTCTTGTATTTCTATAGTAAGTATTTCATATCAAAGATTGACACAGAAATTTTATCCTCTGTCTTAGCTCATGCACCCCTGAAATTTCATAATGAACTATTCCAACCTTTGAATTGGAATAGTTTAAATGTGTCTCCTGGGGTGAATGAGTTAAAGATTCATACAAAACTGTTATAAAAATATCAGGATAAGAAAAGATCTGTCTTAAAATAACACTGTGTATATTGAAAGCAATTAACTCTAGAAGAACTTTTACATCAAATTTGTTTAAAATATAGCTTCTCTTTGAAAAAGCTTTGATTCTTGAAATCAATACTGATGTTGACATACCTGAAAATAAATTTGAGGTTTTCAACACATTAAAAAGCTTACAATATCTCGAACGACAGACAAAGATACTGAATTCAATTATAATTTTTTGTTGACATTTCAAAGTAAACTAGCAATCAGCCACAAGACTGACTACCCCAATAGACCTGGATGGTTGTGCGGGCTGTAGAGGCGGCTGTAGAGACCTGAGCTGTATAACGCTGCGGTGTGGCCCCCTGCCAGTATTTACCCCACCTTTACCTATTGTTAGTCGATGGCCTCCTAGCAACTGGGGACTGCCACAGAGCCACTCAAAGCCACCTCTATACACCAGCAATAACAGGGACCCCTGGCTGGCAGCTCCTCTGCCAGTCAGTAATTATTAACTTGCCTTGGCTCTGTAGGGCCTCCCTGGCTGTCTATCACCAAAGCAAGATATGAAATGGAACCCCTGGGGAGACCTTCAAAACACAAGTGTTCAGAGAGAAGGGTGTGCTGTCTGTACAGAAACCTAAACACTACCTGGTCACCTCCAGTTTAGCTCTATCAGCTAGCGTATTCACTAGTAGACACCTTTTAAATTTTAATCAAAGAGAAAAGTGAAGTAATAGCAAGCTTTATCAAACTATCCAAGGTAATTGATATACTTGATTGAACATTATATCTTGTATCTTAAAAATGTAATCTCTCTTTTTTTCTAAGGATCAATATTTTCAACATCCAGGTACAAAGACAGGCCCTGTCTGTGTGGTTGAAATAATTCACATCTTTCAACAATAATAGATCTTTTATCACATTTTCTAAGGATAGTATAATAAAACTCACAAAACCTGTCTGATAATATACAGCGTAATAACACCATTGTGAACTCAGTCTGATATACATTGTAATAACACAATCATGTACTCAGACTGAAGTGTAATAGCACCATCATATACTCAGCCTGCAATACATTGTTATAGTACCATTATATACTCAGACTGAAGTGTAATAACACCATCATATACTCAGCTTGCTATACAGTGTTATAGCACCATTATATTACTCAGGCTGCTAATCCATACAATAACACTATCATATATTCAGCCTGCTATACAGTGTTATAAGCACCATCATATACTCAGGCTGCAGGTGTACAGTGGAATAACACCATCATATACTCAGCCTGCAATACAGTGTTATAACACCATCATATAATCAGCCTGCTATACTGTGTTATGACACCATCATATACTCAACCTGCTATACAGTACGTGTTATAACACCATCATATACTCAGCCTGCTATACAGTGTTATAACACCATCATATACTCAACCTGCTATACAGTGTTATAACACCATCATATACTCAGACTGACGTACAGCTTAATAACACCATCATATACTCAAGCTGACATACAGTATAATAACACCATAATATACTCAGGCTGTTAACTTGGTAGCCCCCTCATCCCAGCATGCTACTGGCCAAATAGCATCACCTTGTGCCTGTTGGTTATTCAGAAGAACATGTGTTTGTTTTTTTTAAACATATTTTAAACCCTTTGACGTTGAAAGTGGATCAAGGTCCATCATTTTAACAGACTGTGCAGCCCTTCATCCCAACGCCCTACTTGCAATATGTCATCACCCGTACTCTAGCCATTTAGGCTATTCTGAAGTAGGTGTTAAAATGTTTTTAACATATTTGACCAATGTGATCTTTGATATGATTCAAGGTCATTCTTTTGAATAAAGTTGGTACTCTTTATCCCAGCATTTTGATGGTCAAATATTATCACCCTGGGCCTTTTGGTTAATCAGAACAACTTATTTAAAGTTTTAAACATATTTCAACCCCTGTGACCATGAATATGGGTGAAGGTCATTCATTTGAACAAACTTTGTAACACTTAATCCCAGCACTCTACTGGCAAAATATCATCACCCTAGACATTTGGGTTACACATGATCAAAAGAAGTAGTTTAAAGTTACAACACATTTGACCCCGGTGACTATGAATATTTGTCATTTGAACAAAGTTGGTACGGTTAACCTCCGGTCAGTTCGAACGGCGGATAGTTCGAACACGTATTTTTTTCAATAAAAACAATAATTTTCTAGCTAGTGATAGTTCAAACTCTGATTGACCCTATTTCGGATAGTCCGAACTTGTCAAATGAAGAACGTACATTTAAAGTAAGATTTTTTTTCGGCAAACTTCATCGATCGGCCCCGGAAAAATGCCAATACTTTGATCAACAGACACGTTTAGGGTAATGGGTTGTATGTGTGAGCATTGCAGTACAGCTGTGACAGACAAACCATAAATATATGTCTCAGATTTTAGCGTTGATTCATTTTTTTACATTGTTTGAAAATACATCGTGCACGAGACAGCCAATAGCAACTTAGGCCCCGACAATGTATAAATAACATGCGATCAGTACGAACTGATGTCACGCTGGATGGCAAACTAAGAAATCGCCCTTGTATTGTCAAATACAGTGTTAACTAAGCATTTTGATTATTTAATTGCGACCAGACATCCCTTAATTATTGCCAATCAAGGTATTACCTGTAAACGTGTGCCCTCACACCAGGTAGGGCAGGACTTGATGTCGCGGTAGGGATCGGCCGCCCAGCCATTGTGAGTGACATGTTAGCATTCATGTCAAAGTCCAAAAATCCACAGGTGTCCCAATTAGCGATGGGTAATTTTGAAAGTTTCAACTAAGTTTGGTAGGTATCAGGACACAAGATAGGTAGTCTAACTTTTGTGTCACAAATGAAACGTGTACTGACTGTTTAGGGGCCTTCACAATGGCCTCTGCTTCGCAATAACGATAATAATTATCACGAAATGAAGAAAGTTTAATGATCAATTAACATTGAATTAAATAATATACTATCATTTTACCCATTTATAAAGGTGCCATTGTTCTATGCCAGGCCGTCGTTGTTACGTATCACCTTACATTGGATATATAGAGGTATACTCCGGTGAAGAAAATATGTCGGGTATATGTTTGTGATTTGATTTACACTTTGCCGAAATTTTTGCCGATAGTTCAAACTCACGCTTAATTTCTGAAGCATAATTTTGTATAATCCGAACAGGTTCATCAATATTTATTTAATTTTGTTCGAACTGACCGAAGGTTTACCGTAGTTAATTATCCCAACATACAATCTTGTAACTCTTATTGGAATGGCCATCATGCATACATGGAGAAAGATAGGTTAAATGTAAACATGGAGTCAGATGGGCATCATATTGGTGTCCAAATGTGTAAGTCCTTGGTTTGACAACTTACATTACATATTCATGGATTTAAATACATATGTGCAAGCAATGAACTGAATAACAATAACTATTGATTGATCTGGTATATTTAATGGATTATACAACAGATGACAGCTGCAGGTTTTCTAAATGTATTGGGTTTTTCTTAAAAAAACAAATTTCCTTGTATATTTGATTGTGTAATCTGTCTTGTATATTTGATCATGTGTGATCAGAAAATGCCAGGACACCATGATACTGACAAAAAATATCTCCGAGAGCCATAAAAGATCTCCCTGAGAGCTAACATGTAGGTTGCCATGGAGATGATAATACATGGCGCTGTCCACAGAGAGTCGCACCACGATCCATTTTAGGGCAGTGAAAGATGGAATTGTCATCAACGTACTGAACAAATCACAGATATGCTGTTAACTTCTTTTTTGATACAGAAGATATAGTACTAACAGTATAGACCACACATGTACCAGGACAATCAAACTCCGCACCCTGCCCTTTTGTGCCAATCTTAAAGCTGCCGATTTCCCCGCAATAGCCATCAAACGATATAACCAATCAGATTCATAACGTCAATCTGTATTGTCCTGTGTGTACTAGGATTTGAAATCCTGCCCCAAATATAGCTTTAATACAATATCATTGACCCACTGCCACAACCCAAACTAAAAACATTCCATAATCCAGCTGATAATTCCCCTTCTCCATTTCCATTTTAACAGCAAATTGCAAAGATCAAATTCTGGAACCAAATGCATATTAAACTTTACTTGTCATTACCAACTCAAAAATCTGTCGCCGTTCACTTCAGATTTTATTTCCTTCCGACTCCATTTTATAGCAGAACTGGGTGTCCCATGGTAGAACACAGCTTGCAATTTTTTACTGAAGGTTGTCAAACTCGGAATAAACCCTATCCAAATGGTGGCGTGTCAGGCCCTCAGGGGTGCTGTTCCCCGAAACACACAACCCTCAAATGAAGATTCGCCCCAGAGACAGGGTTCAGGAGTGCTGGCAAAGAGATACTTCAAACTCTTTCCACATTTAAACATGATTTTCTACTGCTTTGCTCTGACAAATTTCTCACTTGTGAGGTGAATTACCACTGATGAGTTTGACTTTGAGTGCCGGTAGACACAAGCCCACATCCATGTAGCTGAAGGTGTTCACACATACACAGGAGAGTTCCCTTCATTTACTCAGCAACAATTCTCAATAGTTCTACTTCATGAAATTAGTTTGATGCCTAAAACAGGGAATGTTTGCTTGTGAAGCATTCTGTGTAAAACAACCTATCCCAGCGCAGACATCATTGGATATGTAATCGGTGAACTCAACACACAAACAATGTGCCGAAGAATGTTTTTTAACACTTTAAACAGTTTTAACACATATACCATGTTTTTAAAACACATTAAATACTGAACCATTTTTTCTCATTTTCAACAAGTAATTAAGATACACTATACAGTGTGATTTATAAACAAATGTTTGTCACCAATACAAACAGTTTATGAAGAAGTGGTTAATAATTTAACCATGACCAATCCATCTTTAGTATTACAACAGCACAACAGATAAAAGTATGTTGCCAGAGGATAATAGTCCACAGCTTCGAAATCTGGCGTGATTTCTGTCGGGAGATTTCTGTGACCTCAAAAGGAGAATTTTGTAACCTCTACAGGTTACTTGGGTGACCTCTGTAGGAGACTGGTATGACCTCTGTAGGAAACTTATGTGACCTCTGTAGGAGACTTATGTGACCTCTATATGAGACTTGTGCGACCTCTGTTGAAGACTTGTGTGATCTCTCAAGGAGTATGATCACTGTAAGAGACTTATGAGATCTCTGTAAGAGACTTATGAGATCTCTGTAAGAGACTTATGTGACCCCAGTAAGAGACTTGTGTGATCTCTCAAGGAGTGTGATCTCTGTAGGAGACTTATGTGACCTCTGTAGTAGACTTGTGCGATCTCTGTTGAAGACTTGTGTGACATCTGTAGTAGACTTCTGTGACCTCTGTAGTAGACTTCTGTGACCTCTGTAGTAGACTTCTGTGACCTCTGTAGTGGACTTCTGTGACCTCTGTAGTAGACTTGTGTGATCTCTGTAGGAGACTTGTGCGATCTCTGTTGAAGACTTGTGTGACATCTGTAGTAGACTTGTGTGACATCTGTAGTAGACTTCTGTGAGCTCTGTAGTAGACTTGTGCGATCTCTGTAGGAGACTTTTGTAATATCTGTAGTAGACTTGTGTGATATCTGTAGTAGACTTGTGTGATCTCTGTAGTAGACTTGTGTGATATCTGTAGTAGTCTTGTGTGATCTCTATAGGAGACTTATGTGATATCTGTAGTAGACTTATGTGACCTCTGTAGTAGACTTGTGCGATCTCTGTAGGAGACTTTTGTAATATCTGTAGTAGACTTGTGTGATATCTGTAGTAGACTTGTGTGATATCTATAGTAGACTTGTGACCTCTGTAGTAGTCTTGTGTGATATCTGTAGTAGACTTGTGTGATCTCTGTAGTAGACTTGTGTGATATCTGTAGTAGACTTGTGTGATCTCTGTAGTAGTCTTGTGTGATATCTGTAGTAGACTTGTTTGATCTCTATAGTAGACTTGTGTGATATCTGTAGTAGACTTGTGTGATCTCTGTAGTAGACTTGTGTGATCTCGGTAGTAGACTTGTGTGATCTCTATAGTAGACTTGTGTGATCTCTATAGTAGACTTGTGTGATCTCTGTAGTAGACTTGTGTGATATCTGTAGTAGACTTGTGTGACCTCTGTAGTAGACTTATGTGATCTCTATAGTAGACTTGTGTGATATCTGTAGTAGACTTGTGTGATCTCTGTAGTAGACTTGTGTGATATCTGTAGTAGACTTGTGTGATCTCTATAGTAGACTTGTTTGATCTCTGTAGTAGACTTCTGTGATATCTGAAGGAGACTTGTGTGATCTTTGTGATGAGGATTTATTGTATTATTTAAATGTACAGGTAATACCTGATTTTACAGGTAACAAGATTAATGACACAGTATCATCATTTAGAGGAAATTGTTGTTCTAAACAACAAAATCTCTTCTAAAGTTAATTCATGGTCCAGGCATTGGAAAACAAAGTTTAAATAAGTATGTTAAAATGTTTTGTCATCATTTTTTATATTATCTCGGCAAACCCTACCCTCTCTGGCTAGGTGGTAGGCAGAAAGGAATAGGTCAATAAAAATGTCACACCATCCACATCAAGACTTGTTTAAGTGAACAGCAGTTGGATTTTGTTCAGAGCTGGTGTCAATCTTAACAGGTTAGGGCCAGCTAGAGCCAGGAGAAGGTAAGTAAAACTGCCCCTCAGAGAACCATTCTGGACTGTATCCTTGATTTACTACATACTCAGCAAAAAAAAAATTAATTGAAATTGTTTTAATGTTGTGACATTTTGTGTGTCAATTGGGGAACATGACATAATGATTTTTTTTATTTTCAGACGCTAAGGACTTACCTGGAACACACTCAAAGTTCCTATGGTCCATAAACTGCTCAAGGTTTCCGAACAGACTCCCGCACGTGTCACAATGGAACTCTCCTGTGTCTCCTGAGTCTGAGCGGTTACCGTTGACAACGCCCTCTACGTCAGAGTTGTGGCTCAACTTGAGGCCAATGTCACCCTGCTCATCGCCATCTGACACACACAATCTCTTGGCCACTACAAGTGAAATATTGGCAAGTTGTTTAAAGAAACAATAAAACTTGACAAGCAATGTTGGGTAAATTTATTCTTTTAGAATACTTCTGCCATATTGCTTCTGGTTATTTGGCATGCAAGTAACATTGGGTGATAGTTAAATAGGCAGTTATGTTCCTGGTGGTACCGAACACCCCAGTGCTCGACTACAAGCTAGTATACTGTGTCACGTTTTATATACCCTATATAACAACCACTACCAAGCATGATTTAATCCAACACACATATACACTTTATTGCTACTTGGAAATGTAGAATTTTCCATCACCCAATTTTTATCATTAATTCCTAGCAAAATTGTAAACTAGATTTTTCTTTGGCCATGAAGTTGAATTCATATTGAATTGGTGTTCTGTCTCTTCATCACTATGCAGGCATGATGAAAACCATAAAACATCAAGCTTAATTTCCCTTTTTTGAATGAACATTATATATAAGGTGAACAATACTTTTCGATGGAAATTTCTGAAATATCATAACGGAATAAAAGATCATGATACTTTCTTCCAACTTAAACTTGAAACTGTAACATCCTGTCAAAGCCAGATCCGAATCTACAGGCTAATTATAACCTCGCCTACTCGGATGAAGATAACATTCTGAATAATTTTCTATCTAAAAATGGTTCTAGATTTAATTTCAACAAGATATATCAATGGGAATCAGAGAATCAGGCATAAAAGTTTGTGTTCAAGAAGGGAAGTAACAGTACATAGGACAAAATTTATCAACAGAAAATCAGAAAAGGACCATTACTCTCATGAAATAGTCAAAATTGAAAATAATGGCAAGCACACGACTGTGCAAGGTGCTAATGATGTGTACAAAGCTTCATAAATATAAGTGAAGAGGAAAGTACATTGTAGGAATATTTTGGACAGAACTGTCGGAGCTGAAAGGTTCTATCATATCTAACCATTCTGTTGTAATTCTATAATAGCCTTTGGCAATGACATACCTGGCTCCTCCTCCTCCTCGTCCCCCTCCTCCTCAAGGACTGGTTCAATCTCTCCTTCAACATCATCATCTTCCTCTCCTGATCCTGTCAACAAAACAGATCAAAATTGGAAACATTCTGTAGTCATCTTACAAACTTGTCATCATTTTTGTTAATTAATCACTCTGTATATTAAAAAAAAAACATCATCTTCAAGTTAATTTATATTCCAAATTGAACATCTTCTTTTTGTATCATCATACTGACAAAACATCTATTGTGTCAACATCCACACACAATATGATAAATATATATATATATAACATTTGCACACATTCTTCATTGTCTACTTTGTCAACATTTTTTTACTATGTTAATATTAACACATAACACATGATCTACTAAGTCAACATTCACACACAAAAGACAGCATCTCCTTATTATGTCAACATTCACGTATTTAAGACATTAATGTTTCCCTGTGTCAACATTAAAACACAAAAGATAGTCTACTTTGTCAACATTTACACAAATAAGACATTGTACACTATGTCAACATTAAAATACATTTGAATTGTCATTGCCTACTATGTCAACACTAAAACACATGTCATTGTCTACTATATCAACATTTTAACACGTTTGTCATTGTCTACTATGTCAACATTATAACAAGTTTGTCATTGTCTACTATGTCAACACTAAAACACATTTGTCATTGTCTACTATGTCAACACTAAAACACGTTTGTCATTGTCTACTATGTCAACGTTAAACCACATTTGTCATTGTTTACTAAGTCAACATTAAACCACATTTGCCATTGTCTACTATGTCAACATTGAACCACATATGTCATTGTCTACTATGTCAAAACTAAAACACATTTGTCATTGTTTACTAAGTCAACATTAAACCACATTTCTCATTGTCTACTATGTCAAGATTAAACCACATTTGTCATTGTCTACTATGTCAACATTAAACCACATTTGTCATTGTTTACTAAGTCAACATTAAACCACATTTGTCATTGTCTACTATGTCAACATTAAAACACATTTGTCATTGTTTACTAAGTCAACATTAAACCACATTTGTAATTGTTTACTAAGTCAACATTAAACCACTTTTGTCATTGTCTACTATGTCAATATTAAACCACATTTGTCATTGTCTACTATGTCAACATTAAACCACATCTGTCATTGTTTACTATGTCAACATTAAAACACATTTGTCATTGTCTACTATGTCAATATTAAACCACATTTGTCATTGTCTACTATGTCAACATTAAACCACATTTGTCATTGTCCACTGTGTCAACATTATAACACATTTGTCATTGTCTACTATGCCAACATTAAACCACATTTGTCATTGTCCACTGTGTCAACATTAAAACACATTTGTCATTGTCTACTATGTCAACATTAAAACACATTTGTCATTGTCTACTGTGTCAACATTAAACCTCATTTTTCAATGTCTACTATGTCAACATTAAAACACATTTGTCATTGTCTACTATGTCAACATTATAACACGTTTGTCATTGTCTATTATGTCAACACTAAAACACATTTGTCATTGTCTACTATATCAACATTTTAACACGTTTGTCATTGTCTACTATGTCAACATTATAACACGATTGTCATTGTCTACTATGTCAACATTGAACCACATTTCTCATTGTCTACTATGTCAACATTATAACACGTTTGTCATTGTCTATTATGTCAACACTAAAACTCATTTGTCATTGTCTACTATATCAACATTAAACCACATTTGTCATTGTCCACTGTGTCAACATTAAACCTCATTTTTCATTGTCTACTGTGTCAACATTAAAACACATTTGTCATTGTCCACTGTGTCAACATTAAAACACATTTGTCATTGTCTACTATGTCAACACTAAAACACATTTGTCATTGTCTACTATATCATCTTTTAAACATGTTTGTCATTGTCTACTATGTCAACACTAAAACACGTTTGTCATTGTCTACTATATCAACATTAAACCACATTTGTCATTGTCCACTGTGTCAACGTTAAACCACATTTGTCATTGTCTACTATATCATCTTTTTAACATGTTTGTCATTGTCTACTATGTCAACATTATAACACCTTTGTCATTGTCTACTATGTCAACATTAAACCACCTTTGTCATTGTCTACTATGTCAACATTAAACCTCATTTGTCATTGTCTACTATGTCAACATCTAAAACACATTCGTCATTGTCTACTATGTCAACATTAAAACACATCTGTCATTGTCTACTATGTCAACACTAAACCACGTTTGTCATTGTCTACTATATCAACATTTTAACACGTTTGTCATTGTCTACTATGTCAACATTATAACACCTTTGTCATTGTCTACTATGTCAACATTATAACACATTTGTCATTGTCTACTATGTCAACGTTAAAACACATTTGTCATTGTCCACTGTGTCGACATTAAACCACATTTGTCATTGTCTACTATGTCAACATTAACACACAACTCATTGTCAAGTGAGTCAACATTCACAAACATAAGACATCGTCTCTTGTGTCAACATTCAAATGCATTCATCACTGCTTACGAAGTCAACATTCATTGTCTAATGTGTTAACATTCACACAAATAAGCCATTAAGATTGATATGTCTCGCCTGTGCCCCACTTTGTTCATCGATGCACATGTCAAGTTTAGTTGGTTTAGCAGTTATAGTTTCAGAGAAACTAACTTAAACGCAAAAACTTAATGTTGATGGAGATGCTGACAATGTCAATGGACCATGAAAGATAGGCGAATCCAGCATTTGATGCATGGATTGAGATGCACTATAATCTAAGATGCATCTATGGTCCAAGTTTGGTTGGTCTAGCACTTATACTTTCAGTGAAACTAACTTAAATGCAAAACCTTAATTACACCGACGCCATCGCCGGAAAAGCAACACCTTAGTCTCTGCTTCAGCTACATCTTGGGGGCAAGACAAAAACGACATGAGTTAACATTCTCACACTTAATGTATTATCTACTGTAAATGTGTCAACATTCACACATAGAAGACATCATCCCCTAATTTTATTGTCAACATTCAGGCAAAATCACAGGTTTATTAGGGGGTTTTGGGAAATAGATCCCAGGATGTAATTGAGAATTTTTTATCAACATAACTATTTTGGGAAATCTAGATTAATAATCATTATCGCATCTGTTAAATCATGAAATATTAGGCTATCTAATTTTTATTTAAGCTAATCTTTATAACATGAGTCATTCATATGTATGCTCACTTTGTGAACGCTGTCTTTTGAGAGAATTTATATAAATTGATCCATTTTATTTCTTTGAGATTTCCAAAATGGAATTTTAAAGAGACAAATTGGGAAAATCAAACACCGTTACAGCAACCTATGTTGTAAATCCTAGAAAAATCAATGCGATTTTTTCTATATAACCAGTCTGCAAACTCTAGATCAAAATATCCATTAGCAGAAGTTGCTAAACCCCCATATTTTTCTGAAGCAATCAAGACTTATCTTTAGCAAACTCCAGAAATAACTGAGTCTTTGATAAAATGATTTTTTTTTAACTTTATTATTTTAATTAACAGTGTTCCTTTTCTTTCCTTGTTTTTTTTACCAATATAATAACTTCATCCAGAGATGATAAAATTAGAAGTCATATAAATCAGAAAATTCAAATGTAACTTATATATTTAACTTTATCATGGTCAATCATAAAACATCAGTTTTAGTTCATCAACTCTGGTCTAGAACCTGACATGATCCTCTAGATCTCCATCCAGGTCTTTAGTGTTTTCCAAAGAAAAATAGACATAATTTGCACCTCTGAGAGGACACCCTGACCTATTTTACAGAGTGCGTAGTTTGGCAAACTTGGACTGAAAACATTTCGAAAATGATAAAATATCTTCCTTTAAACAATTCATCGTGATATGACCTTTCCACATGATTGTTTTAAAATGTTTGTATTGATAATAATTGTACGTTTCATTGGGAAATCAACAACTGTTTTATTTACCGAACACTTTGACAAGATGTTTTAACAAAGTGTCGCTTTCTGTCCCAAAGATTTGAGACCTGTGACCGGATTAATGGGGTGGCTATGCCATATTGCATCTTGATTAAAATGATGGGTGTACAATGTTTATATAAAACAGAGGCTGGAATTTTGTTGATTTGACAAATAGTTTTCTCTCATAATATTTTCGCACAATTTACGAAAAGCACAAATTTCTTTTTCATAATTAGTAATCAAAATTCCCAAATTGCTGAAAATTTGATCGGTACCGTAAGCAGGGATAACATAAGTAACAAATAAAACACAAATATTTCCCTACTAACCAACCCTAAGTGCTTTATATGGTAAAACATTATATAAAGAAACACATATTTTGATACCTCAGTGTCAGCTACCATTCATCCTGGGCACATCAGAACAACCAAGTAAGCGACACTAATAGAGTACAGGCATATGGTCTGTAGGAGACAAGGGGATCCTCAAACTAATTATGTTGATTTAAAACCCTAAGGTCTCCAACCAATCTCAGTGTTTTTAATATTTTACGTATGCATGAGATCTTCAGTAATAACTGAAACACAGGCAGATCATTGTTATAATAAACTTTAGACATCAATAATTTAATTAAGCTTATATGTCACATTGCCAGATACCGGTAATATACTACAGTAACATGTTTATTGTGTGGTACCTGTTATTTAGTACAGTAACATGTTTATTGTGTGGTACCTGTAATAAACTACAGTAAAATGTTTATTGTGTGGTATGTGTTATTAAGTACAATAACATGTTTATTGTGTGGTACCTGTTATTTTGTACAGTAACATGTTTATTGTGAGGTACCTGTTATTTTGTACAGCAACATGTTTATTGTGTGGTACCTGATATTTAGTACAGTAACATGTTTATTGTTTGGTTCCTGTTATTTAGTACAGTAACATTTGTATTTTGTGGTACCAGTTATTTTGTACAGTAACATGTTTATTGTGTGGTACCTGTTATTTAATAGAGTGACATGTTTATTGTGTGGTACCAGTTATTTAGTACAGTTACATGTTTATTTTGTGGTACCTGTTATTTTGTACAGTAACATGTTTATTGTGTGGTACATGGTCTGTTATTTAGTACAGTAACATTTGTATTTTGTGGTACCAGTTATTTAGTACAGTAACATGTTTATTGTGTGGTACCTGTTATTTAATAGAGTGACATGTTTATTGTGTGGTACCAGTTATTTAGTACAGTAACATGTTTATTGTGTGGTACCAGTTATTTAATAAATTAACATGTTTATTTTGTGGTACTTGTTATTTTGTACAGGAACATGTTTATTGTGTGGTTCCTGTTATTTTGTACAGGAACATGTTTATTGTGTGGGACATGGTCTGTTATTTAGTACGGTAACATTTGTATTTTGTGGTACCAGTTATTTTGTACAGCAACATGTTTATTTTGTGGTACCTGTTATTTAGTACAGGAACATGTTTATTGTGTGGTACCTGTTATTTTGTACAGTAACATGTTTATTGTTTGGTACCAGTTATTTTGTACAGTAACATGTTTATTGTGTGGTACCAGTTATTTAATACAGTAACATGTTTATTGTGTGGTACCTGTTATTTAGTACAGTAACATGTTTATTGTATGGTACCAGTTATTTTGTACAGTAACATGTTTATTTTGTGGTACCAGTTATTTTGTACAGTAACATGTTTATTGTGTGGTACCAGTTATTTTGTACAGTAAGATGGTTCTAGTTACAAACCTGTATTATTGCAAGGAAACATACATTGTACCTGTTACTGTGTTACATGACTATGTTTAACATTCTTTTTTTATTTTTATTTTTTCCTGATATAGCTTCTTTATGTATTTTCCTCATACATTATAAATCTAAATTTGAAATCATATGAAATGTAGTTCAGAGATATTTCAAAGATCTTGCTCTTCCAGAAGGTATAATCAAACAAACCACAGTTATTTCAATGTTACCGTGCCCTTGAACACGTGTTAAAATGTTCAATTCAATTCCTTTTAAAAAATATTTTTATCACAAACTTTCATTTTCAAGAAATTGTTTTCACAATTCAAATGAAGCCACTATGGAAATCATCATGTATTTGTTTATGAAAGAAAATTGTACACCAGCTACCAGTACCCGTGGTTTTATAAAGCTCCTGTCTCCATAGGATTGTCATTTGATAAGTGCTGCAATATGCCTTCCCATGCAGATTGAAATATTCTAGAATTGGGTTTGTGAGATAAGGGCTTTTCGTTTCAATAAAAATTAGGCAGCACACAAGGGAATTTTATGAACACCTCCAGTGCCAAATGTATCTTTGATATGAGATGATTTTTAGTAAATGTCTGCTACAAAAAGCTCAGGGCATTAAGTGAATATTGTGTTATTGAAAACATGATAATGACTGACATGTAACTGAGAAAGTCATTTAAACTTGTAGCCAGGCTCATCTGTACGCTCCTCAAAGATGTACAAGAAGAGTATCTGACAATTCACTAAGCATTGTTACCATGGCAAAGACTTATATGTTACTACAGCAATTATCTATCTTACCATGACAAATAGATATGTTACCTTAAGAAAAATTTGTGTTGCCATGGCAAAGGTCTACTATATGTTACTACAGCAATTATCTATCTTACCGTGACAAATAGATATGTTACCTTAAGAAACAATTGTGTTGCCATGGCAAAGGTCTACTATATGTTACTACAGCAATTATCTATCTTACCATGAAAAATAGATATGTTACCTTAAGAAATATTTGTGTTGCCATGGCAAAGGTCTACTGTATGTTACTACAGCAATTATCTATCTTACCATGACAAATAGATATGTTACCTTAAGAAAAATTTGTGTTGCCATGGCAAAGGTCTACTTTATGTTACTACAGCAATTATCTATCTTACCGTGACAAATAGATATGTGACCATAAGAAACAATTGTGTTACCATAGCATGTATCTATGCTACTACAGCAAAGATCTTTGTTACCATGGCAAAGTCTATGTTATCACAGCAATGATATATTTTACCATGACAAATAGATATGTTACCAAGGAAATATCTATTTTACCATGACATGTACCTACATTGTAGCTCTGTCACCACAGCAAAAATATATGTTACAATGACAATGCGTTTCCATGGTGAAGAATTGCCCATATTACCATTAAAAAGATGTTACAGTGACAAAGATCTCTTTTACCACAGAAAAGATCAATGTTACTATGACAAAGATATCCTTTACCACAGAAAAGATCACTGTTACTTTGACAAAGATCTCATTTACCACAGAAAAGATCTTTGTTGCTATGACAAAGATCACCTTTACCACAGAAAAGATCTATGTTACTATGACAAAGATATCCTTTACCACAGAAAAGATCACTGTTACAGTGACAAAGATCTCTTTTACCACAGAAAAGATCTTTGTTACTATGACAAAGATCTCCTTTACCACAGAAAAGATCTTTGTTGCTATGACAAAGATCACATTTACCACAGAAAAGATCTTTGTTACTATGACAAAGATCTCCTTTACCACAAAAAATATCTATATACCATGAAAATTGTGTTTCCAAGGTCAAGAGTTGCCTTTTTATGTGTTACCAACAAAGATGTGTATGCTAAAATCACAAATAGCTATGTTACAAAACAGATCATGTTACCATGACGTCAGGTGTGATATAGTTCACTAAATGTTGATCTTGGTTCGTCACTATAACCACGGTTTGGTTAAGTAAACAACATGTTTACATAATTTATCCTCAGTTTTCAAGGGTTTTTTAATAATGCTGCTTCTATTTCTAAAGGCTGTGATCAGTAGTTACCAGGTCTCAGGGAAGCTTACTTCCTAAGACAATGATTACATTAATTGTTGGGATGTTGATCAGACTCCAATTTACACACTTACATGTATCTGTCTATTGTGTGAACTAGCATTTGATTTTTTTAAAGAGATCAATAATGAATTACATATATCTCCAGATCCAATAAATCTGTACATTATTCACCTCAACGAGACCTGTTATCCCTCTGAGGTGGAACTAATTTTCTGAATTATGTAATAGATTGACTTGTTTATCTTGTCCATTCCACTTAAATCCAAAACCCCCTAGTTGTCTGAAAATATTTCAATTTCGTTTCCATACACCTGTTTTTACTAAACTCTTCTATTTGAAAGGACAGCACATTACCCTTCCACGGGTATCAATTTGCATTGCAAATGCCTAGAAAACTAACAAAAACATCAATATGAAAGCTCAGTGTCCCAAAATGGAGAAAAAAGGAAGAAAAAGAAAAAAATGTAAAGAGTAATTCCAGTATCTGGCTGTAATCAAAAGATACACAAGCTATACCAGGGGGATGCGTTACTGCAAACAATAATTTCTAATCTACCGTTGCAGCCGGAGAGAATGATTCCCCTGGGCCTGAAACATGCACAAGTAGACAACAAGTAAATATCATTGATACCCAGGGAATACACACAATCTTTCTGAGGTGATCTCACCAAGATGAAGACTTCTCAATATGGAAATTGTGCCGTCTGCAAATGTACTTGACTCCCCGGAGTACTATACCATTTTCAGAACTAAGGGAGCATTTTCTAGCTAAATTTTCAAATGAAAAACTTGCTAGCCTAATTTATCAGTGGAATGGCCCACATAAAGTTGCCGTACGACACATACATTTATGTCACAGATGAACAGAATACCAAGCAAATTGATATTGTGATCACCTCAACCATCCTCTGAGAAATGCTTAGGGTGTTCCTCTCCCGATCTCAATCACCCAAGCATCCTCACTGAAACACCAAGGAACCTTTTATCAGAGACATTAAATTCTTGAAAATTAAATTTTATAGTAACCTTTTTTTTTTTCAAACCCATTTAAACCTAGCACTGAAGTTCACTGCACTATAACTCTTCAATAACCTTATTAATGAAACATCACATAAACTTGGAGGAAATAGTCACATGGCTACAGAAGGGTCCTGATTTGTTGCAACTGGAGCTGTCGCAGTTCAGTCTTCATGTGGTTAGGTTCGGGTTTTTACCATTTTTGTTTTCCGTTTCAAAATTTTGATTTTATTTACACCACAATTTTTTTCGAAGTAAAACACTGTTCAAATTCTTCGCATGAAATCAAGACATCGTCTATGCAGTACTAAAACTTTTTTTTAATCAAGCTTATTTTTCTTCCGGCATATCAAGAAATAAAGGTTAACAATCCAAGAGCATTGTAATACTGTCACAGAGGTGGAACAGTACGTATATGCCCATTGTGAACCATGTAGTATCCACTTTGACAGTGTAATGCTCAGTGATTGAAGCAGCATGATGTTTCATGTACATATGTAGAGAACCTTTTGGAAGATAGGTATGATCTTAAAAAGTGATCCCTCTAAATAAAGTTATTATTATTATTATTATGTGAAAGGACAGGATAAATGAACATATGTTTGGCACTTAAACACCTGTCGACAATTTTCAATCTGAACAAGAGATCCCCAAAGTATAATAATAATGATCGGAGGTTCTTATATACCGCTTTATCACAACCTAGTTCCTAGGTCGTCACAAAGCGGTTCACAAATTATCATCCCTGGTTATTCGGCCTTTGCAACCGGCCAATACCTTTCTCATCTCCCTGGGGAGCATACAGCCAGAGCTGCCATTTTGGCACTAACAGCTAGCATTCAACAATTCTAGCAGTGCTCAACCACATACTCATTTACAGCTGGGTAGACTGAAACAAACAGAGTAAGGTATCTTGTTCAAAAATACACCACAGTGCCGTGCCGTGACCCTTCAGTCACGAGCCCGGCAAATATCTCGTCATCCAAGATCATAAGATCATTATTAGTTTTATATGGTTTCCCCTATCTGCTGGATAAATAGTCAAGAACAGTAACGAACAGTAACAGTAACTGCATCATTTGGTATAACTCTTGGTGAAACACTCATGCTGCTGCTGTTTGAATTCTGGTCAAACTAAAAATGAAACATGCACAACTAAGAACTAAGAGGAGACAAGAAAGGAAACTAAAGAAAGATACCAATAACAAACTCTAACTGTCCAATCTCAAGATGGTAGCCTTGCAGCCATCTTGTTCTTCAGATCAGCATCAAAATCAAATATCCACAACTACAGACCAGTGGTAATTAACCTCCACATGAACTTTACAGATTCCAATAGAACCTTCTGAAAGAACAAACTACAGACAAAAAGTGATTTGAACAGCCTGTCAGCTAATAAAAGTGGGCTAAAAATAAACAAACAGCATCCCTTAAGTAAATTTCAGCATAAAGCATTTCACCTCCCAAACATGTTTATATATGTACCATTAAAAAATAAATAAAGGGACACAACTCCAAATACACCTACAAATGTATAAAAATACTGGGGTAGAACATGAAATTAATGTTGAGGAGCTACCTTCAAAGATATATATAAGTATAGCAAGTTTAGTGAATTAATCTGAAAAAACTTCCTTTACTCAAAACCGAATTAATCATAACAAATCTTACTTAATACTGAAACAAAGGGTCATAACACACTGTAAATAGTGGAACACACAGGAAAAGATAGAAAAAATAACTTTGATTTGAATAAAAAAAAAAGCCAATATTAATGAATTAATATCTGTGTTTACACTTCAAACACAGCTCAGAACCAGTTTTTCAAGGTGGCCAACATATACTTATATCTGTAGTTATATTAATTGTATCTATAAAAGTGACCACATTGGTCAAACTTTCATATTTGAATTAGTTATTTTTATATCAATTATGGTATTTGTCTGAAAGTGAAAATATGTTTATGGCATGTTTTACTTACTACAATAAATACTTGAATGTTGAAAAAACGTTTCTTAGTTTTGTACTAGTTTTGTACAAGCAACATTTAGTCTTACCAATTTTAGCAGAACTTGTCGTCGGTAAAACACAGGCCGTTCCAAATCATGTTACAAAAATGTCAAATGATGGACTTATTAATTGCATTGAAAGAAAGAATATCACTGACAAACAGGATTTGAACATTGGTATCAAAGTAATTAATAACTAAAATTTTGTTTTTGTGAACAAAAACGTATGTCTCCCCTTATTAGCCATTAGACAAACTTCAGTATAAAAAATTAACAAAGGGCCATATCTCTTTATATAGTGGGACAAGAGACCCAAATTTAGAATATGACACTCCTACTTCCCAAGATACATTAAAACTATAGCAAGTTTGGTCAACGCAGGTGACATAACATGGAAGCTCTGGACAAACTTCAGTATTAAAAATAAAACCAAGGACCATAACTCTGTATAAAGTTGGGCACGAGACCTAGTTTCAGTGCACTGCACACCTCAAACACCTAGCTTCTGTGGGTGATGCAGGTATGCTTTAAGTTTGATTAAGATATCTTAGAAGTTATGCCTTGGACAAACTTCGGTATTCAAAATAAACAAAGGGCCATAACTCTGCATATAGTGGGGCACAAAACCTGATTTTAGTGTGAGAAATTCCACCTTCCAATGATACATAAATATGTTAAGTTTGCTCATTGTAGGTGAAATAACATGGAACTTATGTTCCGTACAAACTTCGGTATGAAAATTAAACAAAGGGCCATAACTCTGTATATAGTGAAGCACAAGACCTAATTCCAGTGCACTGCACACCTTCTGTGGGTGATGCAGGTATACTTCAAGTTTGATTAAGATATCTTAGAAGTTATGACGTGGACAAACTTCGGTATTAAAAATAAACAAAGGGCCATAACTCTGCAAATAGTGGGGCACAAAACCTGATTTTAGTGTGAGAAATTCCACCTTCCAATGATACATAAATATGTTAAGTTTGCTCATTGTAGGTAAAATAACATGGAACTTATGTTCCGGACAAACTTCCGTATGAAAATTAAACAAAGGGCCATAACTCTGTATATAGTGAAGCACAAGCCCTAATTCAGTGCACTGCACACCTTCTGTGGGTGATGCAGGTATACTTCAAGTTTGATCAAGATATCTTTAACAGTTTAAAATTTACGGGCCGGACAAGAATTTACTGAAAATGTTGCACTTATTTTACCTTTGACCTCGAGGTGAAGGTCACAGTGACCTTATTCCAGTGCACTGCACACCTTCTGTGGGTGATGCATGCATACCTAAAGATATCTTTAAGGGTTTAAAAGTTATGGCCCGGACAAGTTGCGATTAGAAGAACCAGAAGAACCAGAAAAAGAAGAAGAACCAGAAAAGGAACCATCTTAATACAATATGTCTCCGTTCAATGATGAAGAAAACAAATGTATTTTTATGTATGGATAAACTATCAACTTTGTTTAGGCTATTTGGAGATAACTGCAATAAAACATACTGTAGGTGAAGTCTTTCATTCTCAATTTTGCCAATTGTTCATTGAAGTAAAATTGTAGTTATTCACTGATAACCTTACCCAACTCGAAAGAGGCAGTGCTAAAGTGATACTTTAATAGACATAAAGACTGACCTTTGAGTATCAAAAGAAATTTTCCATAGAGAATTTGTTTTCAGATTTGATACAACACCTATTCATATAAGCTATCGGTAGTCCTTCAGATTTGATGTATCACTTCTGATCAGAGTGGATATCATTATATAGAGTAGACACACTGACCACAGTGGACGTCTCTTTATAGACTAGACACACTACTGACCACAGTGGATATGTCTATTTAGACTTGACACACTGGCCACAGTGGATAACTATATATAGGATTGGCACACTGGACCACAGTGGGTAACTTTATATAGACTAGACACACTGACCACAGTGGATGTCTCTTTATAGACTAGACACACTACTGACCACAGTGGATATGTCTATTTAGACTAGACACACTGGCCACAGTGGATAACTATATATAGGATTGGCACACTGACTACAGTGGGTAACTTTATATAGACTTGACACACTGACCACAGTGGATATCTCTATACAGACTAGACACACTGACCACAGTGGATATCTATAATATAGACTAGACACACTAACCAAGTGGAATTCTCTATATAGACTTGACACACTGACCACAGAAGATATCTCTATATAGACTAGACACACTGATCACAGTGGATATCTCTATATAGACAAGACACATTGACCAGAATGGACATCTATATATAGGCTAGATACATTGACCACTATGGATATCTATATATAGACTAGACACACTATTCACTAACACAGTGGACATCACTATATAGACTAGACACACTGATCACAGTGGATATCTCTATATAGACAAGACACTGACCACTGTGGATATCTATATACAGACTAGACACACTGACCACAGTGGATATCTCTATACAGACTAGACACACTGATCACAGTGGATATCTCTATATAGACAAGACACATTGACCACAGTGGATAACTATATATAGACTAGACACACTGACCACAGTGGATATCTATATATAGACAAGACACATTGACCACAGTGGGTAACTATATATAGACTAGACACACTGACCACAGTGGATATCTCTGTATAGAGTAGACACACTAACACAGTGGACATCTCTATATAGACTAGACACACTGACCACAGTGGATATGTCTATACAGACTAGGCACACTAACACAGTGGACATCTCTTTATAGAGTAGACACACTAACACAGTGGATATCTCTATATAGACTAGACACACTATTCACAGTGGATATCTATAATATAGTAGTACTGACCACTATATAGATGAAACATTGACCACAGTTTTAATTTGTCTCTTAACTGGAAGCACGTTTGACCTCAGTGAACCAGGCTGCTAGTGACCAGTGTGAAGAATACATTTATGCTAAAACTGGTCATTACTAGACTTACCCTGTATAATCCTGTTACAGAACAATTTCTGACATATGTATACTGTATGTTTGATTAAATGTGTATCCAATGACTAAACTGACTAGACAAAACCCCAGGTTTCATTTCTAAGCCTCCTAAAACACACAAAAGACAAAAAGTAATATATGTGCTTGCATGTGCTTGGACAATGCATCGTGTACGATTACCATACCAGTTCCTTAGCAGCAATTTCCTTTTGAGTATATTTCTTGACATAGTTTTGCACCTTACTCAATGTGATTTCTATTTATTTATTTTTTAAATTTTTCATTATTTATAAGCTAGCTGAAAAACATTTTTCAGAATTAAAATATTACTTTTAAAATTTTCATCAAATAAACAGTTCAAACAAATTAAATTCATCAGTGGACCTATCTCAGCCAATATCATGTAACAGGTTAATTACACATGTACAGTAAATCTAATAGAAAGCAAACTGATGCTATATGTTTCATTAATCTGACAACAAATTAATAGACAAATAAATTAACACACATTTTAATCTTAAAATACTTAACCAAATTGACATAATAAATCACTCCAATTTCAGCTTACAAGACACCTGAAAACGGGCTATAACACCCATTGTGTCCACATGACAAGGAGCTGCAGAGTTCACTTCTACAGGCAGATGTCACAGGGACCTGAGAATGTGTTACTGCTATATTTGGAACTAAACTAAGGTGTTCAGAGTAATTTTACATGTTTTAGGGGTTTAGATCAGTGGGTTAGTTCTTTATCAATAAGAGTCAGATATTTCATACATAACTTATTTTCGATTGATTTTAAAAAGAAATTGGGATCCTTTTACCTTCACTATAATATTGTTAACACAATCACACATTCTATGTTTACATGTTTAACCAATGTAGGAGAAATTTGCAGGTAAATTAGTAAATCACATACTTCCTAATTCCTTTTCAAAGGTTATATTTGTTATGAATCTCATACTTTCTAAACATGGGAACATCACTTTTGTGTAACTTTGATAACTTGTAGAAAAATGTTTTTTTTAATGTTGTCATCAGTTTTCCTACCATGCTACTGGATGGAAGACAAACTTTACCCTTTTTAAAAAACATAATATTTATATCAAACATGCTTCCTACTCACGTTTACAAGATCGAGGTCTGGCCTGTTTTCTTCTAGACATGAGGCTGGTCAATGTCTAATGGTCACCTATTTCAGATCCGCCGTCAGCGTGCCACACAGGTGTGTCAGCCCCGGGATGTCGCACCTGTCCACGGCTGGTCCTGTTACCTGGTCCCGCAGCTCCGGGGGGTCGTGCTGTGTGCCGCTAATCAGTCTACGATAACAACTCCATACTGGGGATAGCCAACGTAAAATGTCAAGAGTTCACAGTCTTTAGTCATTAATTAAACATAATTAACCCCGATGACATGGACATTGAAGTTTAAAGCTGATGGTGTGTTGTACTAATTGTTCACCTGTGTGCGCTCGGGAGACAGCGTCTGATGTGTTTTATAACTACGCCTCACGCGGTACAAGTTGTGACACTTGCCGGATAATCTACATTTTATATGTGAACCTAGGCCCGGTATCCTCAAGCCGAACTGGCGGGCTGGCGGGCACACAGCGGCGTGTCGAGCAAACCCACTTCCCTGGGCCTCCCTCGACTCTCGGCACTACTGCAAACCAGTCGTGATAATATTTCTCTGAAAGCTGAAGGCACAGCATGTGGGATTCGGCTACGTCACGGAAATGAATATTGAATTGCTTTGTAACAAAGCTATCCCCAGGGGACCCCTCCCTTGGGACCCAACCTTTGCTTAAAAAATGTCTTGGCCAAATCTTTGGAACGATGTGGACCTTTGGGACTGTGACAGTCTCCGCTATCGCGAGACAAAGCAATATCTGCAGGTATTTTTAGCTGCGAAATCAGGGTGTGTTTCCCGATAACACATCTGTATAAATCGACTTCCTGTGGGAGTTGTTCCATGCTGATCGTCGATGAACAGATCCCAGTGGGGTTCCTATTCAATCATTCGCCGGCATGCAGCACCTTTCATTTGTAAACAGTCTGTCGGACATGCGCAGAGATTGGATACAAGGGACGCCACTCTAACAACGGGTGCGTACCGTACTCGCTCTAATAAACTATTTTTTTCAAAACTGAAAAAAGTATTAAGGGGCATGTCCTTTCAAAGCAACAAAGAATCCACTGCATTTTTTGTGAAATAAAAGTACTTCATGTGTGGTCTTATCCAGATTCTAAACTGATACTGGTCAAGAGTGAGTTCGCAATTTTTTTTTATATATCTATATTGAATTTAAATTCTTTTATTTTGAACGATTATTCTCTCCCAACAACATGGAAAATACAGAGGTTCATTTAGATAAATGAAAGATCGATTGATTGAATGATGATGATGATGATGATGATGGAGGTAATATTTAACATCACAATGTATGTGAGTGAGTGGACGTTTTTTTTGTTGTTTTATGTATCGATAAAACTTGTGGGGAAAAACCCCCAAAACAAACATAGCCTAGTCCATAAAAAAAGAAGATAAATGAAAGATATTTTCATTGCATATTATTAAAATGGTTCTGAGTTGGAGAATGAACACTTTTTTTTATACAACAGAAAGCGCATTAGTTCCCAATTTTAACAAACTGGGCGATGTGTAGTATAGCCGTACATAAAACAACAGTGATCTAAAATAGCAATAAAGGTAGGGACACTTAAGGATTGTCGTTTAACGAAACTTCATAACTTATAGAAATTTCACATTAATGAAAACTAAATACATGAACAAATATTTTTTTCCTCAAAGCAACAATTGCAGTCATGCTTTACTTCCGTCGTCGTGAAAATTACCGTTGATTATTGTTTTTATTCGCTCAAGGCCTTTAATTTCAAGAAACGTAACTATTATCGTTGTGAATTTTTAAATTACCATTAAACCATTGTGTCTACAATCCGTAACACACGATTTATATCGCTCTGCCGCAATAAATCATCCCAACAGATGTTTTTGTCGTCGTAACATTGATTTTTAATCGTAGAAATTAGCCATGATTAATAATAATAAAAAAGCATATCAACATCGTGTATTTGTTACAATAGTAAAACATGGGTTGTCAACGGGAACGGAACCCACGATGTCGGAAAAGCAGTTTTTCTTTAATCTGACACCTGTATACTAGTATTTGGTCACGACAAAGTACTCATCCGTTGTTACTCATGCTAGTTGGAGTATGCAGCAATATCTACAGTATGTTTTGTTAATTTTCTAACCCTTATCAATAAAACAGTTTCACGATCTCTTGAGGAGCGTGATTGACACCCTTTGTGCACCCTCCACTAGCATTCGTAGTTTAGATTATTTTAACCTAGATACGTAGCAGAAAGAACATCAATTTAATAAAGAATGTAGTGAAAAAAATCCATACGATATCACATATTGTTGGAATTTATCGCTTACATGAAAAGATTTTTTAGATGAAAAAGTATTGCCAAGATTATGTATGGGGGTTGCTTTGGTTGAGATAGAGCATCTTGTTCTCATACAGTTTAAAAATGAAACGTGTGAAAAAATGAACCCTTTGTATTTTATTTACGTGGAAACTTTTAATTCATGAATTAGTTTAATTTAAACATATTTTATTGCCATCAATTCAGCAAAAGGATTGGGCACAAGTTACATGAACATTATAATCGCCCTTTCCTTACACTTTAATAAAACATTATGTACATCATAAGATGGCTAAATATCAATATATATACAGTGGCGGATCCAGGATTTCCTAAAAGGGGGGGCCAAGAAATTTTCTCAATAGTCAACGGTGTGCTGCGAAAGGCAGCAGCCCGAGCGCGTAGCGCGAGGAGGGGGAGGGTACAGACCCGGGTTTGGGGGATCTCCCCCCAAAAAAATGTACGTCTCAGAAGCGATTTCCCGTGTTCTGAGGATTGTTTTTATGTTTAATTAACAAGAATAAAAAAACAAATTTAAATATGGCCCAAAGACTTTTTTTGTGTACTGGAAAGAAAATTAAAGTTTCGGTTCAAATTCTCTATCAACAGTGTGTTTTAGAAGTCAGATGGTATTATTATAGGGGCAACCTGGTGATGACAAATGTATGAATCCACAGGGGGCTTGTTCATTATTACCTTATTTGGCGTCCCGCCCGCAAGGGGGATACGAGAGGTCCACCATCAAAATATAAATCTAGTCTTCAGACATTGTACGTTTGTCGTACAAAAGAACAAATAATACCATAACATCGTTGCTGTTTAATTAATGAGTTACTCATGGCATCACTAAGTTGCTAAACAAACGGGAAGTTCAAATCAGTGCGACACCCAAGGCCACTAGCTATATACAGGGGCGTTTCTAGGATATTTGAAAGAGGGGGCGTAGAATAAAATCTGCCGCCGAGCGGAGCGAGGCGAAAAAAGTTTTGGACCTTTTTTTTTGCTAAAAAACATAAAATAATTGTGAAATGCACTAATGTAACGGTTCCTGACTTGGAGCATGTATATTTTATAGTTGAAGTATCATGGTTTGACATTTTTTTTATCAGAGTATGTCTTTAATTAATGAATATGATAAATTGCCATATTCAATACAATATTAGCAGATAACGATAAAAAAAATCTTTTTTTTTGAAAATGGGGGGGCGTACGCCCATTACGCCCTCACCTGGACCTGCCCCTGATGTAGTCTCGCGTTTTATAATTGTTGACTAATTCACTAGTGTAGACAATGATATATCTGAAATGTCCACGCTGATTAACTCATGTAAGGGCGTGCATATTACCAACGGTGGTACATTTGCTAAGCTATTTGGTTAAAATGGTACAACTTAGGAGGCACATACGCGTCACCTTTAAATTTAATTTAAAATTATCATACTTGTAAGTACAGCATATCATCTCATTCTTGTACGTACAACTTATTACTACGTACACAATAGTATGCTGTGTCAAGATACTTTCTTGTACGTACACGATGGTAAGCTATAAGTACAACAATGAGATATTATGTTGTACAAACAGTTCCAACAATATATATAATACCAAAATAATTAAAGGATATGTTTAGTCGATTATACATAATATTGTCAGCGGTTAGAAAGGTTACAATAAAAAGTATTAATTTTCAGATCATCTATAACGAGCGGTCAATAATATAATTATGAAACTTATATTTCCGCCGAGCGTTGCAAGTTGCAACTTGGGGTTTTGCGGAGGTGGTAAAATAAAAAAAACACACAAATATTGTTTTAATAAAGAAAATATAGTAAAAATATCAGATAACGGAAACCCACAAGATTTGCTAGGATGCCGTATGGGATGTGTGGGGCGTAGCCCCAGATTTTTTTTCATACAAGCTCCGTGCATTTTTTGATGCATTTTAAAATGTTAATATGTTCCCATTCCCGGCCGATCAGACCGTTATGGGCCGGCCCGGAAAAGGTCAGTCCGCCGCCAAAAGGGGGGGCCGGGGCCGGGTGTGCCCCCCCCCCCTAAATCCGCGCCTGATATATACAATATTATAATTGAATGATAGAATAGAAAAGAGGTAGCGAGAGAGCCAAAAAATATTAACATTTAACAGTTTGAAGTAAATGATACATTTATGTTCACCCATATGCTTACACAACCACATGCACACACACGCACTCTCTGGATTCATGGATAAGAAGTCTAAATCCTGGGTGCTTTTACCTGAGTTCTTAAAACGGATGTTATAGAGTCCGATTCATATTCATACTAACACGAAATCTACAGACGGATCATTTTTGCTCTTTAATATGGAAGTTATCTAAAGTTGTCAGTCACATGTACCTATAACTTTGATTGACTAATATTGATATTGCACCTGGATTTCTCTGCCAGGTGTCACTTCAGGGGCGTGTCTAGCATATTTGGAAGAGGGGGCGTAGAATAAAATCTTTCGCCGAGCGGAGCGAGGCGAAAAAGTATTTGGACATTTTTTTAACTAAAAAACATAAAATAATTGTGAAATGCACTAATGTAACGGTTCCTGACTTGGAGCATGTATATTTTATAGTTAAAGTGTCAGGGTGTTTATGTGTTTAATTAATGAATATGATAAATTGCCATATTCAATACAATATTAGCAGATAACGATATTTTTTTATTTATTGTTTGACCCATTACGCCCTCACCTGGACCCGCCCCTGCACTTCGTCACACTTTTATCATATCACACGAATTTTCCCGTCTGAAGAGTTCAAGTATAATATCAATTTAAGTGAGGTAAGATAACCCGACTGGTGTCTCTTGCTTTCATTTTTACTGATATCATACTTTAGTTCCTCTGGCTGATATCACTTGTTAAAAAGGGGGACAACTTTTTACCCGATCAAAAGACTTATTGCCCTTCAGACATTTTAATATGAAATACTTGTTTCACTCGGAGCTCAATTACATAATAAAAGTTTGGAACTAACACCAGAATGTGTAGCACTTTTAAACAAAGTTTTATTCCTTAAATTTTTGTAGGTGTTGTCACTAATTTTTCAGTTGTCAGCCCTTGAGACTTTTTTCAAACACATACGTTAGCAAATACTGTATAGAATATTACGGTGACATTGAATTTGATGCTGACCTGTTTTTAGTGTGCTATGTTTAATCTTTATATGTCAAAGTTCCATAAATTGCAAAACGCTGTCACTCAAGAAAACTGGAATCTATTACGTTAATATTCATGTTTGGTTTTTGTGTTTTTGGTTAAGTATTGGTATTTATCACTGTCAACAGAGTGTCAAGTTTGTTCCCTTCAGGAACTACTGTCTTTGAAGAGAACATTTTATAAGAGTTTGTACACAAAGCTATCAATATTTCTGTTCGTAAGAACAGGATTTTTTTTCGCATTTCGTTGGGCACATTGTGTGAAATACCTGATAAAAATGAAGTTGATCTTTTTTCTCTATGTGACATAATTTTGACCTTTATATAGTTCCCATAATTTTGTTTATTTATTTATTTTTGTCGATTTGAAAAGGCACCACTGAAGCACCATTTAGGATTCTTCTTCTGGTGAAATATTTATTCGACCCAGACATCATATAATAATGAACGGAACTTTATAGAATCGTATTTGAATCTTAACATAGCGTTGTATCAAGGCATTTTTAAGAGTGATGCCACAAACATCTCCAGAGATACACGCACTTGATTTTTTTTCTTACCTGATAATTATGAACATTTTTTATAATGTTTGAAATATTGTGTAGAGTAGTATGGTGTCCATCATGTTGATGTCAAAAAAGCATACTTTGGCTTCTTATTATATTATTATAAATCTTTCAGGAACGTCCTATGAAATCGTGTTCCATTTCGCTAATTTTGTAAATTTTAGGTACTGAACAAAAATTAGAAAAACACATGCTTATTAATTCACTTCACCAAGCCTTTCACTTTCCTCTCACCAAGACGACCGGGGTTCTATTTCCCGATGGGACGAGAAAAGGTACAGGGTCACCTGCCCGACCACGTTGGTTTTCTCCGGGTACTCTGGTGTCTTCCCACAGTAAGACCCCCGCGCGCTAATATACACGTAAGTTGTAAAAAAATGTTTCATAATTGTTGTAAAATAAATAAAGTCTATTAATTATTTCTCGATATAGAGCAAATATAGAACACCACAAATTCATTATTTTTGGATAAAGAACAAAATTAAAACATCACATAATAATTACTTTTGAATATAAAACAAAGGAATTCGAAAGAGTTACATAAATTGCTCTTGTAATAAAAGGACGACGCCCGTCATGTAAATACAGGTAAGATCCGTCCTCAAAGTGAAAACCGGGGTAGTGACAGCAAAACAACTAGCACATTGATGAGCACAAAAGCAAAAAAAAACCACCAATATCGGATTACATTAAAAAACATAATTCCGAATGAGGTGGGGTCAGGATGGTGAGCAGTACATTTGTCCTGTGTCTTCTTCATTGATCTGCATCTTTCGAGACCTTGTGTTCTATTTTGTTCATCCGTCGATATCTATCGTAGAAAGTACAATGTTCAGAGCAAGCCCTTAAATACCGAATCAGCTGCGACATATAGGTGGAGTTAACATGGATGTTACTATCAAGAAATAGAAAATCCACGATCGGAAAATTCGAACCGTTATATTTATCGTACTGCTTAATAGCGAAACATCCCTGTTTAGCATGTTGTAAGTAGATACTGAGGTATAGGAATAATTTAATTCAATTCTTTATTTATTTAACGTGTATTACGAACAGCCCAAAGGTTACGAGTCGCTCTTCTCAGGTAGAGGAATCTATACTTAGTGACTTTAATCTCGGGAGGGAATATATTATCAAAGTGGTCAATACATTTCTCATTTTTATTATCAAAGACAATTAAGACATCGTCGATACATCTGAGAGTGGAATTGAAGGACTTGGAAAGGTTTTTGTAAAAAGCCCTAAAAAACCCTTGAATGAATTTAGCCTCATACGATTCCAATCTTAATGCTTCAACATGCTCTCATCTTGTTAACGTTCATTGTCTGGAAAAATCGTCCAAAGAATCCATTTATATCTTGAAATCCACATTCAAATTGTGATAACAAAACAACAAAACAAGATGATACCGAAGTGTCAACAAAACCATAGTTCGAACTCAAAATCGATAAAGCTAGGGCAAAATACGAACAAAGGAAACCATGGAAACCATTGACAAATGCAAGGAGAATAAGACCAGGTGTTCCGGAAGTGTAAGCGTCTTCTGCATCATCGATGACACCCACCTTCTAAGTCGAATCCAAGTATTGTCGCTTTTTTATATCGAGAACTCGGGTAGTGACAACTAAACCAAAAGACACTCTAATGAGCATACTAAAAGTATCGATCTTCAAATCACACAAAGAAATAGCTATAAATTTGTCTGTCAGCAGGCGACATCAATCTCGGAAGTCATGATATTCGGAGCAAGCTCTGGAGTAAGGTGTCAACTGTGCTTCCCCTCTTTGTATTACGAAAAATACAAGAGAGTTTGACTAAAACTGTTTCATGTGACCATTGAAAACAAGCTTAGAGACCTAAAATTATGAATGATGTAGTCGTTTTTGCGACCTGTTTTTTATAATGTCCTTTACTACAAGTTTGTCTAATCTAACGTTCCATCGTGCTTCAGATGCAAATTCTAAACTTACTGCTTCAAAACTTATCAACCACAGGCAAACGTTACAGCAGCTGGATATAGATGACCTTAGAATAACACGTCCTTTCGTTATGTTCCTTTTTTATATATTTTTTAAAGTGACGTACTACTGTTGCTATTTATTCTGGACAAAGAGCAGAATTAGAATAAACACTTCTTTACTGTGTTTCTAATGATTATTTTACGAAGCAAAGTTGTTGATTCTGCTGGTGGACTATATTCCCCAAGGTTGGTCGTGGCCTTGTAGCTTGGACATACTCTGACACGGTAAACATGACATACTAGTTTTAGAATGAATTATCAGTTGTAAACTTTACTGAGACTTGTATAGACACAAATCCGCTTTTACTGTATTTATACACGTTTAGGAACACTTTAGATGAGCCTATTAGTTTTGATTTAAGGTACCATTGATGAGCCCTAAGCTGTTTTTCTACACGTTAAGGAACACTTTAGATGAACCTATTAGTTTTAATTTAAAGTACCATTGATGAGTCCTAAGCTGTATTTCTACACGTTAAGGAACACTTTAGATGAACCTCTTAGTTTTAATTTAAAGTACCATTGATGAGTCCTGAGCTGTATTTCAACACGTTAACGAACACTTTAGATGAACCTATTAGTTTCAATTGAAAGTACCATTGATGAGCCCTACGCTGTATTTCTACACGTTAACGAACACTTAAGATGAGCCTATTCGTTTTGATTTAAGGTACCATTGATGAGCCCTAAGCTGTATTTCTACACGTTAAGGAACACTTTAGATTAGCCTATTAGTTTTGATTTAAGGTACCATTGATGAGCCCTAAGCTTTATTTCTACACGTTTAGGAACACTTTAGATGAGCCTATAAGTTTTGATTTAAGGTTCCATTGGTGAGCCCTAAGCTGTATTTCTACACGTTTAGGAACACTTTAGATGAGCCTATTAGTTTTGATTTAAGGTTCCATTGAGGAGCCCTAAGCTTTATTTCTACACGTTAAGGAACACTTTAGATTAGCCTATTAGTTTTGATTTAAGGTACCATTGACGAGCCCTAAGCTGTATTTCTACACGTTAAGGAACACTTAAGATGAGCCTATTAGTTTTGATTTAAAGTACCATTGATGAGCCCAAAGTTGTATTTCTACACGTTAAGGAACACTTAAGATGAGCCTATTAGTTTTGATTTAAAGTACCATTGATGAGCCCAAAGTTGTATTTCTACACGTTAAGGAACACTTAAGATGAGCCTAATCGTTTTCATTTAAGGTACCGTTGATGAGCCCTAAGCTTTATTTCTATACGTTTAGGAACTCTTTAGATGAGCCTATTAGTTTTGATTTAAAGTACCATTGATGAGCCCAAAGTTGTATTTCTACACGTTAAGGAACACTTTAGATGAGCCTATTAGTTTTGATTTAAGGTTCCATTGAGGAGCCCTAAGCTTTATTTCTACACGTTAAGGAACACTTTAGATGAGCCTATTAGTTCTGATTTAAGGTATCATTGATGAGTGCTAAGCTGTATTTCTACACGTTAACGAACACTTGAGATGAGCCTATTAGTTTTGATTTAAGGTTCCATTGAGGAGCCCTAAGCTTTATTTCTACACGTTAATGAACAATTTAGATGAGCCTATTAGTTTTTATTTAAGGTACCATTGATGAGCCCTAAGCTTTATTTCTACACGTTAATGAACAATTTAGATGAGCCTATTAGGTTTGATTTAAGGTACCATTGATGAGCCGTTAGTTGTATTTCTACACGTTAAAGAACACTTTAGACGAGCCTATTAGTTTTGATTTAAGGTACGATTGATGAGTCCTAAGCTGTATTTCTACACGTTAACGAACACTTGAGATGAGCCTATTAGTTTTGATTTAAGGTTCCATTGATGAGCCCTAAGCTTTATTTCTACACGTTAATGAACAATTTAGATGAGCCTATTAGTTTTTATTTAAGGTACCATTGATGAGCCCTAAGATTTATTTCTACACGTTTAGGAACACTTTAGATGAGCCTATTAGTTCTGATTTAAGGTATCATTGATGAGTGCTAAGCTGTATTTCTACACGTTAACGAACACTTGAGATGAGCCTATTAGTTTTGATTTAAGGTATCATTGATGAGTCCTAAGCCGTATTTCTACACGTTAACGAACAATTTAGATGAGCCTATTAGTTTTTATTTAAGGTACCATTGATGAGCCCTAAGTTGTATTTCTACACGTTAAGGAACACTTAAGATGAGCCTATTCGTTTTGATTTAAGGTACGATTGATGAGTCCTAAGCTGTATTTCTACACGTTAAGGAACACTTAAGATGAGCCTATTCGTTTTGATTTAAGGTACGATTGATGAGTCCTAAGCTGTATTTCTACACGTTAAGGAACATTTTAGATGAGCCTATTAGTTTTGATTTAAGGTTAAGTTACCATTGATGAGCCCTAAGCTGTATTTCTACACGTTTAGGAACACTTTAGATGAGCCTATTAGTTCTGATTTAAGGTATCATTGATGAGTCCTAAGCTGTATTTCTACACGTTAACGAACACTTGAGATGAGCCTATTAGTTTTGATTTAAGGTTCCATTGATGAGCCCTAAGCTTTATTTCTACACGTTAAGGAACACTTTAGACGAGCCTATTAGTTTTGATTTAAGGTACCATTGACGAGCCCTAAGCTGTATTTCTACACGTTAAGGAACACTTTAGACGAGCCTATTAGTTTTGATTTAAGGTACCATTGATGAGCCGTTAGTTGTATTTCTACACGTTAAAGAACACTTTAGATGAGCCTATTAGTTTTGATTTAAGGTCTCATTTGATGAGCCCTAAGCTGTATTTCTACACGTTAAGGAACACTTTAGATGAGCCTATTGGTTTTGATTTAAGGTACCATTGATGTGTCCTCAATCTAGGAAATAACCACATGGTACAGTCAAGGTTTAGTTTGTTTTGGTTTCCGCACCGACCAACAGAATTCTGAAATTGGGAATTCCTTACTTTATATTTCCGGCAGATCTACTAACGCCAAAAAACTAGACAAAGAATAAAGTATTTGATTGATATGCAGAAAGTAGTTCTGATCTTTGCGATAGAATAAAAAAATAAAACCCCTAATCTTACACAATAGATATGTCGATAGTCTCTTATAAATTGCATCCACAGAGCTCTGTATGCTAAGACAGAAGCTCGTCTAACACTGAGTGACGCGTATTGACAATTATTGTTCACCCTGTTGTGAGAAACATTTGGTGTTTATTTTTACAAACAAGTGATAACCACCTACAAGTGCGTGCGGGTCCCGTGTCATAAAACACTGGCATTTGTATTTAAGTTGGCCATGGAATTATAAAGCTAACTTACAATTAACACCTACATATCATACTAGAGTTTTCAGGAAACAGGATGTCTGTTTCACACGTGTTTAAAAACAGTAGGCATTAATGTGTTTGTCTTTATATACGTCTCGTTATTACCATTGAAAAGTTGTTTTTTGTTTTCTGTTTCCTTTTAAAGCTTTTGCTGACAAACTAGCTGCTCTGCTCTGTTTGGTTGGACGGAAATACGTATATGAAAGATGCAGTTATTTTTATTAAGCGACAAAAATAAAATAAAAAATCGTCGCTATCACGTCCTTATTAGGCGATCTTGTCACCACTGTAGAGAGTTCATCCCTGCATAGAATTTGACTAAATTGATGTATGGGTCAGACACAAGAAGTCCCTAAGGAGTTTGTGTTTCATAAGGTCAAGGTCAAGGTCGTCATCACTATTTGTAGAAAGTCAAGTATGACAACAGGTTACATACAATATATTACAAGGTATCACAAATAGTACAAATCCTCTCACGACTGGTGCATATTTACATAAATCCCTTGTTTTGTCAGTGTAATATTTTCCCATTAAACAATTGTATATAGATATACTTATGCGTATATGCCGATACAGTACATATGTATGCACATGTAACGAATAATAATAATTTTACTGTTTGTACACTTAATTACATGTGATTGCATATACCTAGGTGGTATGTTCGCACACATGGATGATGAATGATTATATTTTTGAAGTCATATTTCAATAATTGTAAATGTCAATTGGTAATGGTATTACATATAATAATAAATCATGCGGAGCTGTGTATCTTGATGAGACTGATTACATCCTAATTCTTGTGAGAAGGTTAGTGATATATATATATTAATTGATATACTTATAAAATGTCATTTCCTTCATATTGTTTGGATTTCATCTTTCGTAAACATTGAAGAAATAACATGCACTTTTTACATGTCCTGTTGGGAGCTTTGTGTGCAATACATTCATGAGTGGAAGACTATAGGGTGATGAATCCATGGACTTTATGTCAGAAACTTGGGGCATTGATCCCCCAGCTGCATTGTATATTTAAACAATAACTGGTTGATTACAAGTGGCCACTGGCAAATCCCATAAAACCCGCTAGGGTTTTATGGTAGATTTGCCAGAGGCCACTTGTAATTATATCAACAATAATTACATCCAGACAACCAGGTATTTTTTATTTTTACACATTTTTCTTTTTTAAGACATATTCCTACAAAAACCTTTTGCCCTGCCTCAAAATACATTTCAGGCGGCCATTTTGTTTGTTTACATATTCCTACACCTGAAACAGGCAGTTGTAATTATAGTCGAGCAGTTGTAAGTATAGCCTATATAATTACACGTGCCCTCTTACACTGTTGTAATGGGACGGCACGGGGGCAAATGTAAATATAGCAGCATGTATTTGCATTTTTCAAAATACAAAAAAGGATATTATGTAAAACATATGATAAACTTTATCTTACTGTATATTACATTATTTCCGTATCTATCAAGTTGAAATTAAATCCTGTCCTTACATTGATTGCTCGACTGTAATTCTGCCCAATATTAGTGCGAGTAGAAGGTGTGGTGGCTGCACAGGTGTGCTTTTAAAGACAGTCTAAGTAAACAGATTATGGCTTCAACCAATGAAGATAATACTACCAATGTTGAGCACTTGAAACACTATATATGACCGTTGATACATAGTTCAGATTGTTTTATTTATCAATCTCCAGTTTCCAAACATGCAGGTTGTTGAAGACTAAAGGCATGCTATATGGTCACCAATATCATCTCCTAGGGAAATATGCTATTTCTTTGTGTGATATGAAGGTCGATATATGTTTTTTAATTATGGTTATTAGCGTGCCTTGTTGTTTTGTTGTCACTGCCCGAATACTCGATTTGAGGGATACTTTACATGGTCTCGACTTTATATACAGCAGAAGACGCTTCCCCTTCTGAAACACCTGGTCTTATTCCCCTTGTACTTTTTCAAGTATTTCCATGTAAATCTTCCTTTGTTAATATTTTCATCTAGTTTTATTGATTTTGAGTTCGAATTATTGGTTTTGTTGACATTTCGGTATTCTATTGTGTGTTTTACTGCAGTTTCTATGCATTGTTTTTAAATTATATTATAGGAGACATGATAAAGCGATATTTCTAGTGTACATTTTTCAATGAATGTACCCATAGGTATTTACGCCTATCAGACACATCTGGGAAACTTCATGAAGATGGGAATCACGAAAACATCGGTTACTCGTATCAAGCAGGCCCTATATCCAGTAACATTGATTTCGTAAGGCTTTATCTGTTGGAAAACGCCTTTATATATAGTTTTAAACAACGGTCTTATTTTCATTGATATAATTATGCATTGTGTTTGATATTCAGATTATTTAGAAATACGTTTAATACATCTTTTATTTTGAAGAGAAATTTGGATATGTCGCTTAAATATAAAACAGTTAAATGCCCAGACTTGCAGCCGCATATACTTTAACTTATTACTATAAGTGAATCAACCCCAAGGACGAAATACCAACTCAAACTCAATCTCTTTTACCATATAACATGGTTTAAACGAGTGATAAAAAGTTGGTTTCAGCACCGAATTCATCCTTGAGCATGAGAACGGTTTTTTGAAGTTCTACCTAACCAACAAAAACGTCACGACGACAGTATACTTTGCTCAGCGTAGGTTGAAAATCTTTTGTAGAAATCCCAGGCTTAGTAAAGTATTGATCAACATCTGTTGCATCTATCTACCTGAGACTTCAAACACAATCTCAATAATCAGAGGGTTGGTGTAACTGATAAGGAAAGGAAAGTTAAGTCTTAGTAATATAACTTGGTAGAGGGATAGATATTATTGTCATACTGTAGGTAAATGTTTTTAGTTTGATGGTGAGGTGACCAGTATTATCCTACTGTAGATGAAATGTTTCTAGTTTGGTAGTGGGGTCACCATTATTATCCTACTGTAGGTAAAATGTTTCTAGCTTGATGGTGAGGTGACCAGTATTATCCTACTGTAGATGCAATGTTTCTAGTTTGGTAGTGGGGTCACTATTATTATCCTACTGTAGGTAAAATGTTAAATATTTTGATAGAGAGGTGACCATTATTTCTTTGTGTGGGTAAATGTCTTATAGTTTGATAGCAAGATAACGATTATTGTCAAAATGTAGGTAAATGTTATGGAGGTTGATGGCAAGGTGACCATTATTGTCGTGCTATAGGTAATTGTCATATAGGCTGATAGTGAGGTGACCATAATTGTCAACTGTAAATAAATGTAGTACTGTGCGGTAACGATGTGTCTATTTCTGTCGTACTTTAGGTAAATGTCAAAATATTGAAGCTGACAAATAGGTGTCTGGTGTCATTATTATATACCTCTAGAGGATAAATACGATGCTAGCTATTCAGAAACAAAATACCGTAAAATATCTGGCTGTAAAACAAAAGAATAGGGCAAACATCTAACATTTTCTTTTTTTTAGATATCGCTTGTAATAGCTAGCTTTTTAAGGAGCTGTTGGAGTTCGTACACAATAATCATCCAATCATAAAGGATGATAATCTGCTCAAGTGATCTTCCACAAAAGCTTTGAATCGGATTTAAATTTGCATGATGAATGGTGTCATGCAGTGTGGAAAAGATAAAAAAAATTTTTTAACAGAAGTCGTTATAGAAAATAACAGAATTTTCAAGATTCCCCAGAGGTGGTTGTTTGGAGTTTTCAAAATCCATATCTTATGCTATGCGACAGTACGACATTGTCATTTTATGTCTAACTTAAGCTACAGTTAGTATGCTGTTTGACCGTCTTTTACAGTGGTAAATATATGGTGTTGGACCTATTTTACTGTAGTTAGCATAGCGGTTGACTGTATTTTACTACGATACGTGTGATGATTGCCCTATGTTATGCTTATCAGTGTGTCTTGTCATTTTGTTGTCATTACTCTAGTTCTCGATGTAAGGACAAGACATTACTCGGATTTGACATAGATTGCATGGCGAGTGTCGTAGAATAAGCAGAATACACTTAACCTTGCGGAACACATGGTCTTACTCTACTATAATTTTCAAGGGTCTCCGTAAAAATCTTTCCATTGTTCATTTTTTGCCCTAGTTTTATCGATATTGAGTTAGAACTATGGTTCTGTTGACACTTCGGTATTCTCTTGTGCGTTTTTTTACTACAGTTACTATGGTGATCGACCGTTTTTTGTTGCGGTCAGTTTTGTCATTGGCCGTATTTACTGTAAATTGTGGTGAAGGTTATTTGTGTACATATTATGACATTATTTATAAGTCTCTTGAGTATTGGGCTTCACATGATTTTTTTAATAGAAGAAAATTAGACAAAGGAACACTATTAATACATATGTCAGTAAGCTCAATGTTCCTCTATATGAGCTGTTTTTCCGGTTTCTGTTTCGGAATCAGTTATAATGGCACAGGTGACCGTAGCATTCTTAATAATAGCCGCGGGATAAACTTGTCAAAGACGCTAAATACCATCCATTAACGATAAACTCAATTACATGATCCTCTGGGATAATGTCAAGATAAGCTGGAAGGTGAACGAAACTGGAAACCACCCATTCGAATGTCCTTCCTGGATGAATGTGCTTAGCTACAGATATTATGTAGCTTTGAATGGTTATGCTGAGCATTTTTATGACTGTTTAAAATAACTGGGTTGTTTTTTTCGACTCTATTACCAAAACTGATCTGCTGGTATCTAACATGTATCTATCCACCCAAAGTCACACGTATGTAGTAGTTACATCCTACCGATCATACTCGGCCTAGTGCAAAAGCTGTCTACGAGAACAGTGTGGTTTGTTGGATAACGTTGGTATCCATTTCGTACCATATCGAAGATTTCAAGAGTCCAGAAATTGACCAATTAAAGCTAGTCTTAGCATTAAGTGTACCACATAATGACTCTGAAGGACTCCCTGTCGTGCACGAGCTCTTACAAAAACGTTTTTGTGGAAACGTTCATTTGTTCAATTTAACCACAAAATATTGTGATGCTGCCTATTTACGTAGCAGTATTGATTCAAGATGGATTTTGAAAACATCGTTAGGTAACTTTATTGTTTCAGCTAAAAATTGTAATTACAAATACAGCTATCGTGTTGCTAGTGAGCTTTGACAAATATATCGAACACATTACTGTACTCAGTATAATGGACAGGCCGACAATATTTTGTTGAATCTGATGGAAGCTAATGTTCATAGAATAATAGTTATTTTTCAACTGTGAGTTCCCGTACACCTTTTCTAGCACACATGATGAAAATTAATTGATACTGGAGGTGTTAAACAAGAGAGATATAATGCTAGCGTAAACCATACAATTCACTCCAGATATATATCAATGATATTTTACTTGAAGAAATGGACAATTTGCATCTCATTAACCCACATGAACTTAGTGCTACTAAATGATTGGTTGAAATAAATACATATTATACAACACACAATCACACGAGTTATAAATTGTGATGAGCTTTTCATAATATTCATGCGAACAAACATTACTTGAATCAAATGTGATTTCAAAGAGATTTGATAATATTTTGTATCTTGTCACTCGTTGATATTGATGCTTTCAAATCCCTATAAAACTGATGTATATTGGAAATATCCATGATATCGATGTAAAAAGTAAAAAGGAATACATGCTTTATTTTGTCAATTAAACATTTAAAGGAGCATTTAGCAGAACAATAAAGGTAGTATCAAACCACATGGCATTGTGAACATTAATGATGAAATATAGAATGCAGACACTCGCCTAATCCACCACGAGTTGCCTCCCCTCCCAAGCGTAATTGTAAGATACTTGACATTGGTTTCCACATCACGCTGTAAGCGGTATAGGATATAAACATCATATAATGTTTAGAAACAAAAAACATGTGTTATAACATGATAATACCTATCTCACTATTGGATCCATATCACTGTTTACAATCCAACACCCCCGTAATTTCAGAGTTGGTAGGAGTTTGTCCAACCAATGTCATTCCTTGATACGAAGTTATCGCTCATGTTTTAAGTCTGTAAAATGCGTGTAAAAAGTGAGAAATTGTTTATGGGACTGAAATGAAAATATTGAAATAATCCATTTTCTATCCTTTTACACGGAAAGATAACACTGAACTTAATGAGCTGTCGTTTTATTTTTGTTTTAGAATGAAAAAAATGTACGAGTAGATTTTTAAGTGTTTACAATTATTCAAGGTTTCATAGATTGAAGTTGCTTTTTCCTAGATATGACGGGGGATATCTTGACAAATGCCACTTAAAGAGTTCAAAAAACATTTTTTTCTGACTTTTTGTGTGGGTTCAAGGTATTTACCCTTAGTTTAGGTGGTCCGTTGTCCTTCCCTGTCCATTGATTGTTGAAGCTGTAATGAATATCGTCTATTTCACATTACAATATTGCATCCTTTAGTCAGTACGAACAAAATCGTCAGTCAGTACTAACTGCATTTTAGGAGGGCATATTTTCAGGTCTGTATCCATATTGAATTTCATCTTTTAAAATAACCTCTGAAATATTTATCTACTACTGTATATGACAATAGTGGTCACCTCACTACCAAACATCACCACCTTCCATGATCAAGTCTAAGAGCTTACTTTTTTGGCGTCAGTATTACCCTAGGAGAAGACAAATGCACGTGAGAGACACACATGTGATTACAGTATACCAAATATCACGTACGCTGTAGCAAAGAAGGTGGTTCGTCCTTCTGGAACCTATCGGTGATGCTACATATGTGTTTAAAATAAAATCTTTAAAAAAATACAAAAACTGTGTTTCAATCTCAAAGTTTCGTTGCCTTTTTGAGATAGCTGTACTACTGCAGGAGCGTCGCGAACTGTTGTAGAAATGAAAAGACTATGTCCAAATTACATTCTTTGAATATCATTTATTTATATTTTGGCAAAAGTAAAATGTTAGTCAACAATAAAAGACAAAAATAACAACTCACCACAAGTGGTACCGTAAATATATTGGTCGCCGTCCCGCAACACGTCTTGAGGCGTATATAACACTGACATCTAATAAGGTGATGACGTCCATATGATATCTACAACGGAGACTTTGTTTGACGTCCAATTAACAGCTATGGTCATTGAAGGACGTGCCAGGTTTTTGTGGAAGAGCAAAGCCGGAGTTCCCGGATAAAAATCACCGACCTACGGCCAGTACCTGGCGACTGACCCAAGTAGGCCTCGAACCCGCGACCCAGTGGTGGAGGGCTAGTGGTAGCAGACTGTCAGACGCCTTAACCACTTGGCCACAACGGAGACGAATTACAGTAGTAAAATCTGACCAAGTAATGTTACTTATATATTGTTCCTGTTTTAAGAACAGTATCCGTTGGGTATGTACTTCCGGTGGCATTAAAACCCAATAAACAGGAAGGATCGTAAGATTGTAAGAAGCTACTGTAGGAAACATTGTTAACAATTGGGAAGTTGACGTCGTCAAGTGCTATGACCATTTTTGTCATATAATAGGTAAATGTCAAGATGTGAATCAGACCAGGGGGAAGCTGCAATATATTTAATCAGAAACCTCATCAATTGATTAAGTGCCTGCAAGTGAAATTAAGCATGGTTTTCTAACAAAAATGTTTCTAGTGGACAATATCATCGTATAACGGAGACACGTTTGAGAAAATAAGTACTTTTTTTTAAAATTAACATGAAGCAATTTGTATGTACATGTATCAGTTTTAGACAGGACCAACGTACTAAATTTGAGGCGTTATATACATTTTCGATGGCAAATGGCAAAAATACGAATATTTGTAAAACGACTATGTACTAAACATAGAGTTAAATGTGTAGTTTTAACGATTGAGTTATTGTATTAACAAGCACGTGCGTGAATTTGGAATAACTAGCGTTGTAACTTATCTAAATAAAAAAGCTACAACTGATAAAACACACACGGTGAAAGTGGGTTTCAGTAATCTGTAAAAGGCATTGATTACTATTTCTAAAAAAGACTTGGTTTGGTCTAAATTGATGTCGTGAAGTTTTTGTGGTGGCAAATATCAGTCAAACGTTAAGCAGACCATACAACTTTTGTATCCAATATATTCTCTACTAACGACAAATAACATTTCTAAATATGTACATTCAGCTAATGTTATAGTGGCAGGCCTAACGCTTATGTCTTAGGCCTTGACAGTAATTCTACCAATATCCCGATAGTGTATCACTGTTTATACAGGGTAATATTGCTCTGTTTATATAACTAACTCCAGAGACTGCTACTGTCAACGTACTAATAAACGATCCTCATAAAACTTGTAACGTGTATTAATCTACCGGCCATGAATACTGCTTGTACGCCTTTTTAACATCACACCCGAAGAGATGCCCACAGGTAAGCACGGTATCAAGTAAATGCTAGTGTTTGTGTCCCTAACAGAGTATATCGGTATATGATGTACTCTCCAAACAGTTGTACAGGTACATTGTATATTAGTAAAAGTAATAGTTAGCTAAGATTAGTATTTGGTTATCCCGCATGCATTTAAAACAACGAGTACACATGTGGCATAAACCAGTTTGCAAAGTGCATATATTTTCTGTTCCTAAAGAAATAAAAAATAAAAAAATTACTGTTTTTATTTTCGTTATGCAACTTATAAAGTTTGCAACAACGAAAATCAAAATAAGGATTGGACTAAATAGTAAATTAGTATATTGCTATCCAACCGAAGTAGTACGTATACGTAAAAAGAAGTGTCCTTCTGTTGTCTGTCTGTTCGATTCGTCATTTAGTTCAATCGTTTTTATTTCAATTGGATGTGCTGCTATTGATTTGTTCGGCTTATCACTTGTGACAATCAAATATGTATACTCTCATTATGTTATAGTTTATTAAATAAGGATTGTGATCCAGCTCTGTCTTGTGTTTTTTTTTTTTTTATATCAGGACTCTGTGTTGTATTGTAGGACTTTCCAACTGTATTATAAAACTGTTCTATTATTCTGTGTCCATCCATCTTATAGTTGCAGTAAAAGACGGGGTCACACACTTTGATATCGGCATATTTTCTAATCATAAAGATGGATCAATCGAAAGGGTTTTTTAAACGATTCTTAAGGGCTTCCGTCGAACATTAAATCTCGAGTTACATCTACTAAAACGTTCTTTAACTTCTCTGCATTCCATAACACGATTCCATACACTGACGCTAAAGTTCATCACAGACGTTGATGTATCACATTGTCTTTATTGTGTAAATAAATAAATAAATAAATAAATAAAACGCCAGATATAACAATCATGTTTCAGTACAATTGAGTGTTTTTTGATAATCCATTTTAACACTGTGTTCACACGATTGCTCAATTTCACAAAATACGTTGATAATGTTTTATTCCTTATTATGACTTTCGAAAACATTGAGGATATTCTATTCCTCCTTTTCAGCTTGTTTCCGTCCCTCACTGGTAACGTGTCAGTTCTCATTTTTTAACATTAGCAGCATTCAGTGGTCGATTCACTATTCCGGAAACTCTTATAATCTTATAAAGTATCAGGAATTTATGCGTCACAGTTGATTCATTACACCAGAGCCTGTTCTAAGTATAAAGAGTATACATGTCATATTTATTTCGATACACAAGAACCTATTCTAAGTATCAGGAACTTACATGTAACAGTTGATTCCTTACTCCATATGGCTGTTCTAAGTATCAGAAATTTACATGTAACAGTTGGTTCACTACTCCATATGGCTGTTCTAAGTATCAGGAACTTACATGTCACAGTTGGTTCACTACTCCATATGGCTGTTCTAAGTATCATGAACTTACATGTCACAGTTGATTCCCTACTCCATATGGCTGTTCTAAGTATCAGGAACTTACATGTCACAGTTGGTTCGCTCCACCAAAGACTCTTCTGTACAACATGGTTGCCGACCTGATATATCTAAGTTAACGTCTGTCAAAGTTGGAAAATATGGTAACCAAAAAATACCTTACATACCTGTGAATGTAGCCTGTATATAGGGCAACTGTTATGAACAGAAGTTATGTTCTGATTCAAGTGGATTGTAAATTGTGTTTACAAGTGATCAGTTCTCATAGTGTACCCATGCCCAGGAAAAAAGGGAAACCTTCCAGAAGGAAATCCAGTGGAAGCAGTCTGAAGGATATTCAGTCTACCAAAAGGAAGAAACCACAAGTAAGTGAACCTGCTAGTGACTCAGAATCCGAACTTGAGTTCACTGACTGTGCAGACACTGACATAAACTTTCAAACTATTGCTGCCATTGATTCCACACAAAAAGAACTTGTCGACTCTATTATCTCCGCATTACAAAATCCAAAGGTTCTGGAAGTATTGCCAATGCTGTACATTTAAAAGTAAACCAGAAAATTGAAACTTTGCAAAACGAACTCAAAATCAGGGATCAAAGGATAAATGAACTTAAAAAACAAGATGGATGACCTTGAAATGTACAGCACGAGAAATGGTATAAGAGTACACGGCATACCTGAAACAGAGGGCGAAAACACCGATAAGATTATTCTGAACATTGCAAGGGAAACCGGTGCCAAGGACAAGGTTCCAGAGTTTGAATTTGGGAGGAATCACCATGTGGGACGTAAACAGGAGGAAGGGAAACCAAGGCCAATTATTGCAAATCTCACACAATTTGAAAGTTGAAATTCTACGGATTAAAAGACATTTGAAAACCATTGACGCATCCAAAATAGTCCCAAGATGTAACAAAATATTTATCAATGAGGACCTATCCAAAACCAGAGCTAGCTGGGCCAAGAAAGCCAGAAAAAATGAAATTGATGGCAAGTGTATCGATACATGGCCAAGAGATGGAGTTATCTTCGTTAAATCTCGCAAAAATGTAGTCTTCCGCATCAACACACTAAACGACATGAGAGAAGTGTCCTGTGAACTTTATGGTGAACCTGTTCTGTAATTCATATTTGTCTGAGTTATGTTTTTCAAACTGTGGCAGAACTATGGATATCTAAACATGTATAACCAATCAATTACTTTCGCCTCCTATTGAACTGACATTACGACAAGTGTGGAAAACTCATTTACATCACGACATGACCTGCAAGTTAAAAATGCAGCTTAATGCATTTTGTAAAGGTAAAAAGTATGTTGATGTTTCTTTACAGATAAACTACCAAGAAAGGTAAACTGTATCTAAATATATCATATATCATTTAATGTAATTAAAATACAACACAACGTACTATGAAAGGTAAACTGTATCATATGGCATGACAAGAAATATATCTTAATTACTTATAATCATTCAAGGTTAACCATGTCTTAAATGAACTATGACCTACAAGCAAGGTAAAAATTGTATCTAAATGTCCATTTCTGATGTTGAAATTCAATCAACCCAATTGTGACACTAATGTAGCAGCTAGTGAAAATTCCAACAATTCTAGAAAATACTACACTATGATTATAGTGTTACAGTGTTAAACCTTCAGTTGAATATCTTTCATATTGATGGTTAATTTATTGTTTATATTCTACCTACATATATGTCATTGCGTTGGTCATCCCAGATGATGTATTCACCGATAGGTTATTGCAGGTGACTGGTCAATAGTATACAAACCTCTTCAGACAGCAGGTTTTAGACTAGTTTCACTTCTACAGGAAGTTTACACAGGAAGTTTATGACTCATCCATCTGAATCATTTGGAAAATTTACACCTTTCTAATATTTTAGTGTGAGTGACAAGCTCTTTAACGAGTATGAACATAGGTTGTTGTTTGCAGGACACATGGAAGTTTGTACTATAAACCAAGTTATGTATGTCAGTTTCTCACTTTACTATTCCAAATATATGTTACAGTTAAGGTAATCTTACATTCTTACTCCTATTTGAAAAGTATGTATACATATATAATGATACCAGTATATGCAAGTAATTAGATATACCTCTACTATACTCTCTATGACTCATACTGTTACATTGTTCAAATTCTTTTTGATTTAAATTCTATCTATGTTTACAATTCATATAATCTTATATATATATATATATATGTATTTGCATTTTGAAAAAAGTCGGTGTGTATTTATATAATTTGCTATTACATAGCTCAGTATATTTCTCTGAGCATGATTAGAAGTTCGTGTAGATCTTAAAATGCCATAATACCTACAAAACATATTAACAAGTATTGTATATTCCTTAGCATGCAATTATTTTTCGCAAATTCATGTTAATTATCTGTTTGTGTATTGTGCACACAAGAAACTATGAGCTTCTTCGTTCTTTGTACATAACCTGTTTCTTTATTTTTGCTTATATTATGTTTTTCCATTATGAATTAACTACAATGTTGACGGTTGTTTCTCTTTTCCCCCTGTACCATATCAATGTATACAAGCCACCATTTTACTGTCGTATTATTGTGCTACTGAATTTAGATAATGGGTATTTCCTTATTGCAACATAGAGTGGCTATTGGCATGTTTTACCTGGTTTGTCACACAAACGAACATTCATCTTTCATACATATAAACTTTTTACACTGGCTTCTCAAAAGTCTTAGAAATATAATATTCCAAGCTCACAGACTTGTCCCTAAACTTGGTATTCTGATTCACAAAATTAATTTAAATAGCATTATCTTATCACTTTTATTAATCTTTGCAGGAGATGTTGAATTAAACCCTGGCCCTGAACCGTTAAGTTCTTCTGATGCTTCTATTACCTTGAAAACTTTGGATATATTACATCTTAATATTCGTAGTATTAGAAACAAAATTGATGATTTGTATGCATTAGTTTCCGATTATGATATTTTGTGTTTTACAGAAACACACCTGGATGCAACTGTTACCAATAACGATCTACCTTTTAGTGATCATAGTCAAATCTATAGATCTGACAGGAATGCCTTTGGGGGAGGTGTAATGATATATATATCTGATTCAATTAGGGCCCAACGACGTAAAGATCTTGAACATCATAACCTGGAAGCATTTTGGGTGCAAATTGATACACCAACTCTGAATATATTACTGTGCAATATATATCGTCCACCAAATGCACCAACCAGTTTTTTGGCTAACTCCGAATGGACAATTGAAAAATCACTAGAAAGCAGAGATGATATCATAATTGTAGGTGATCTCAATTGTTACCTCACCGCTGCAACACTATCGAATCCTCTTGTAACCATATGTGAATCATTCAGCTTGTTAAATCTAATTAAAGATTCAACTAGAGTCACTCAAGCAACATCTTCCGTTATTGATCCTATATTGGTTAGTTCAACCTTTTCTACATGTGAAAGTGGGTTGGGTTATCAGTGTTGATCAACATCTTAGTGACCGCAGAGCCACTTATACATCCATACCTGTACATTTTAGATGCACACCTACATCTTTTCACCGTACCATTTGGTTATATAAAAATTCAGATTTTGCTGAATTAAACAATAAAATAACTGATGTAGATTGGGATTATATAATTAACAGTCCAGAAAATATAGATGAAGCATGTTCCATATTTACACAAACTTTAATGAAACTTATAGAAAAATGTATACCTCACAAACAAATTAATATTCCTCCAAGAGACAAACCTTAGTTCGATTCAGCATTAAGAAGTCAAATTCGTCTCCGAAACAAATTAAGACAAAAAGCCAAATCTACTCATACTTCCAGATTTTATAATATGTACAAAGCAGCACGGAACAAGGTGTGTAATATGAAAAAAACATGCTATTTCAAACTATTATAATAATATAGAGTGCAAAATTACCGATGCATCTATCAACAACCAGAAACTTAACTGGAAATTGTTTAAACAGCATATATCACACAAGTCATCATCATCATCAGAAATTCCTCCATTACAATCCCCAAATACTGATGGCAGCTCATCAATCTCATACTCGGACTCTGATAAGGTTAATTCTCTAAATATTTTTGTTTGTATCAATATGAACAATAGAAGTACCTAATACTGTTCTAAATCCGTTTCCACAACCAACTTTCTCTCTTACAGATATTGATATAGATCAGAATGAGGTTGAAGATGTTTTAAAAACTCTTGATATAAATAAAGCTGTTTGTCCAGACTCAGTTAACAATAGGATGCTAACAAATAAAGCTTCCTCTGTCTGTAAACCTTTGTGTATCCTCTTTAACAGATCTCTTTCAGAAAACTGCTTCCCTAGTACGTGGAAATTAGCAAATGTTGTACCTTTATTTAAGAAAGATAATCCTAGTATGGTTTCAAACTACAGACCAATATCTCTGCTAAGTTGTATCAGTAAGGTGTTGGAACGTTTAGTTTTTCAGAATATTTATAACTTCTTTCACACCAATGATTTATTTTACAAATATCAATCAGGGTTCTTACCAGGCCACTCCACTGTATTCCAACTTTTGGAAATCTACCATAGTATTGTTTCTGCTCTGGGCAACCAACAAGACTGTTGTATAGTCTTTTGTGATCTATTCAAAGCTTTTGATAGAGTATGGCATAGGGGATTGTTGTACAAATTAGAAAAATATGGTGTAACAGGTAATATTTTAAATTGGTTAAAAAGTTACTTAACCTATCAGCAGGAGTGCCCCAGGGGTCTGTACTGGGTCCTCTCTTATGTCTTATATATGTAAATGATGTTGCTGAAAATATGATAAGTATAAGCAGATTATTCGCTGATGACACATCCTTGGGTAAATCATCTGCAACCACCGGAGAGATGGAAACTTGTATAAATCATGATCTATCTATTTTGGAAAACAGGTCAAAGAAATGGTAAATGAAATTCAATGCAGAAAAAACAAATATGATCTTTATTTCAAAAAGACGAAGTACTACATTACTCGATATTGTATTTCAAAACATTAGTTTACCATTCGTTCAACATCATAAACATCTAGGTCTTTATTTCTCCAGTGATGGCAGATGGTCATACCACATTTACTGTATTGCCAAGTCAGAATACAAAAAACTAATATTACTCAAAAAAATTAAATATTCAGTGTCTAGATATTCTCTATCTGTTCTTTATAAAACATATAAAAACTTGAGAAAGTTCAGTTACTTGCAGCTCAAGTAGTTACTGGCCTACCTGTATATGCATCAAGAGAATCGCTTTACTTTGAGACAGGATGGGAACTTTTATCCAAACGTCTTAAACATATTAAGCTATCAACCATTTTCAAAATAAAAAATGATATGACACCAAATTATCTGTTAGAACTCCTTCGTAGTCTCCGTTCTGAAACATCAACATATGCTACTCGTAACCAAGACGATTTCACTATCCCACGATGAAGGACAGAACTTTTTAGAAAATCATTTATACCTTCATCTGTAACACAATGGAATACCCTCAACTCCTGTATAAAGTCAACCCACTCTCTTGTTACATTTAAAAACTGTTTAAAACATGATATTGTTTCTATTCCAATTTTTTTAACAGTAGGAGATAGCAAATTTACAATTTTACACATTAGACTTAGGAACGAATGCAGCACTCCACAATATGACCTTTATAGAGTTAACCTCAGCGATAACCCTTTATGTTTATGTGGGGCAGTAGAAAATGTACATCACTATTTTTATAAATGTCCATATTACTCAACTGTAAGAAATCACCTGGTAAGAAATCTCAGGAACTTAAATCTTCCAGAGATCCTCCTAACAGACATAAACACACTTCTCTGGGGTAATCATGATCTCACTTTTGAACAAAACAGTAAAACCTTTACCTATGTATGTAAGTACATTAAGGATACAAACCGCTTCTAGTTATCTTAATTATAACAATTATATCATGTTCGAAGAATATTTTTTCTTTATCTGTGTGAAAACCTCGGTTAATTCTCTATGAGTAGGTCGGGATACAGAGAAACAGTCGTCAACAACCTATTTTGTTAATTCAACTTAAATTAAAATAAAATAAATTGAAATGTACATGTTAAGACAGCTATGATGTATGTAAAGTGTATTTAACCTAGGAGAGGGCTTAATTAAGTTGTTAGAACTTGTGCCCAATCCTTTTTGTCATTTTTAACGCAATAAAAATATGTTTAAAAAAAACCCAAAAGACTAAATATCAGACATTTACATGACACATTTGTTTCGCTTATCCAAAATAGATAAAGCCTGTCGACCCAAAAATAAGTGAATCTAAGGTTTGATTGTCACATAGCTGAGAATTAAAATGTATAATTCATACATTAAATATAAATAATAATAAAATAAAATACAGATCGTATTTATTGACAATGTCGTTCGTATTAACCGTACTGAACTTAACAACCACTTGAATCTCAACCGCTTTTCGTGATATTTACCTACTATGTGATCAACAGGAAAAGCTTACTACTCAGTGGTACGATAAGCATACAAGTATTGATTTTCAAACCGTGTACTAATTACCATTTCTCTATAGTAACATCCCTGATTCCCTAACATGTCGTAGTCGACTGGGGATTCAAAATTTTGCTTTTTGTATTATGATTTTGATGAAAGATGTCCACTGCTTACTTTCAAACTTATAACACAGGGTTTCCAATGATACAGGTTGATGAAGATTGTAAGTAAGGTTTATTTGTGGTCTCAATCATGATCGTATTGTGAAATTCGCAATTTTTTATGTGATATGAAGGTCAATGCTTTTTGTAATGCTCATTAATGTGTTATGTGTTTTTTTGTTTGGGGTCAATACCCCGGTTCCTGTTATGAGAACGTGACATTACTTGGATCTGACACTGACCAGATTTACATTGAAGGTGTTGTCGATTAAGAAGAAGACGCTTACCTTCTCAAAACACCTGGTCTTATTCTCCGTGTGCAATATTAATGATATCTATGTTAATAATTCCGTAGTTCATGCTTTGTTCTAAGTCATATAGATTTTGAGTTCGAATTACGTTTTGTTGATTTGTGAATGAAAAGAAAAACACAGATATATGTTTGTTGAAAAATTGTCCCATTAATTCAATGTCTTATTGGTCATACGGTGAGGATTTGTTTGTTGTTGTTTGTTTGTTTGTTTGTTTGTTTGGTATTAATTTTGTTCGTTGGTTGTTTCAATCAAGCATCATATTTTATGAAGAGAAACATTAAACAAAAAAATGGCAGATATGTTTTGGAATGATAGCATAAACACAACACATCTATAGGTACTCCTGAATGGCTTCAAAGGCCCCAGTGATATTTGAACTCTATCAGAAATAAGAGGCTATCGTGTACCAGTGTCCCTTACTACATTGTATGTTTCCCTCTGTACGATAGCCTTACGATGTATTTATGATCTATTCTAACCATGGGTCACACTAGGAACCACGACCGGCAGTCACTGATATCCTCCCTACTTGACGACATGTTGTGTGTACATGCACGTGTTCATCATCAATATTTATTGCTGTTTAAATCGGTGGTAACCGGTAATTACAGCCTGAGAGGATCACACCTGAGGAGGACACTAAGGCGACGTGACACAGGTAAGTTGGTACGTTTTATCTTATAATTATATAATTTTAAATCAAAATACGGTTATGTTATATCCAAATATTACAAGGAACTTATTGTTATTGTAGATAGTTTGCTCAAGATAACTTTTGTTCTTCTGACAGGAGGATTTTCAATCATTCAATTATAACGACTTACAAGGTTGCGGAGATAGAATTAAAGGTTGTGTATTTAAGATATTATTGATATGACTTTGTCTGGTATCAATGTTCCTACTTCAATACAAATGGAAATAATAAAAAATCGTCCAGATGTATAATTATTGTTCACAGCTAAAGTTTTAGATAAGGAAAACCGAACATGTTATATTGGAATAGACAGGAGACGTTATATTTTTGTTTGTTTAGAATGTTCATTTCAAATTATTCCAATAATAGGGAAACTTTAAAACATCATTGCGAAATTTTGATTTTTGCAACACCAAACTGTATAATTATTTTATGAATTAGATATATATTTATATATATATGTAAATATAGATAGAACGTTCTGTTCATTAAAAAGAGAAAAAATACGGACATGGATGTTTTATGTTGAATATCTACATTAAATTGAATACAAAACTTGTTGTGTTTTGATACCAAGAGTATGTGGAAATGAATATTTTTCAAGAGTAATATACAATACATTTACGTGCTTTGGAAGTTTGTCCTCCTTGAATGCGCCTCTAACACAGTCTCTAGTGTAACATCCAGGTAAATGCTATGTTAAATCAAAAGTCGGAAAACACTGTCTACATCTTTACATCTGAAGAACAGCGATGAATGTGCTAATTTTATAATGTAATTTATATACAATATATATATATCAATTATATATATCAAATATATACTTCTATACCTCTAGAGAACGATATACTGAAACGTTATTTATGTAAAGATTTATATTGGTGCTAAAAAAATGTTGTATATTAATCATTATAATTATCATCTCATTGGTACTGTTTCGATCAAACTCTCTTCTGAAGCGGTCTCTTGGAGAATGATATTAAGAGAGTTACTAAACATGGCATGCCTGTTATATAAAATTATGTCACCACCAAAATAACTAAAGAAAGACGGGCGATGTTAGTGTTGAGATAATTTAGAGCCGTAGACTAAATAATGCTGATGGAAGGCATTTGATAATTTAGTGCAGGACACGTAAACACAGACACTGGTGTATTATTAAAAGGCACCAGTTTTTATTTCGAGTCAGTACTATTTTAAGGTGTATTTTCAGTAAATGATTTGTTTTTTAAGTTAAAAGCTACTGTTGATAGATTTATTTGACCAGTAGTTTAGATGAAATTAAAAAAACCCAATAAAACAACACTTTCAAAAGTGGACTATTTCTCTTCCCAAGGGTCCCGAGTAGCACATAATTGATTGGATTAAGGACAGGGGATATCCTATTAAGAAACAACAAGCCAAACAAACTGCAAAGACTGTGAAATATGTCCAATCTAATATGCACTTGATTTTAGGTATGAATTTTCTTGTCGGCCTAAACAGGTTACAATGGATGACAATGGGTGACAATGGGTATGACAATTACATCACATTATATATTATTGCAACAATTTGATAAAAGAAAAAAGTGCACATTCTTAAAAACTGTAGAATATTACATTTATTCAGGCAAAAAAAGAAAGGTTTTAAATATAAGCCATTGATCGCTAACTGTCTTAATGTCTTCGAAAATAAGACTGCCCTGAAAATAGACCGGCTTCGAGATTAAGCCCTGTAGTTCTTACTGAAAATAAAATAAGGCGCAGCTTATTATCTCGATTTTAATATATGTATCACAGAATCTATCCTTCTAGACACCATAAGTAGATCACATCAATTTATTTTATTACTTCGTTTTCTTCCTAACTGTTCCCAAGATCGCTTTAATTTAATTCATTTAGTTCACCTTTCTTAATGTTAGTCATCAAATTCAAGTCAGGCAAAAATGTAAAGATAAAGACAAAAACTTCATCCCATGAAATGCCTTTCCTTGCATAATGAGGACATATAAGTATTCAGTTGAAAGCACGTGTTTCGTGATATTATCATATAGATGTACACTTGAAAATGTTTGTGATAGACAACCAAGTTAATACTCAAAGCCACACGTACGACGCAAAACAGATTGGTTACACACTGAAATTTTAGATAAGGGTTAGTTGCGGTCAATCTCGGAGACTAAATTACTTTATAGCATATGCTGTATGGTCAACATTGTATGATAAATCGTTAACTGTTTTAACCAGTTGTGTAAATGCAATACTGTAGGAGTAAAACGAAGATGTGTTTCATACCCATGTTTTTGTAATCAAAGGCAGGTCACATTTCTTTTCAATTCCGGCTTATTTTCAAGACCGGCTTATTCTTGAGATTTGATTGACTGCAAGGAATCCTAGGCTTATTTTCAAACGAGCCTTATTTTCAAATCAAGATTTTAAAGTATTAGTGTAAAGTAAAAGATTATCACAATACGCTGTTGTATAAGATTATATTGATATCACAATTAAGAGGTTAATGGTATCAGTGTATGCGGAATATGTGTAGCGGTATCACAATATTATGTGTATATTGGTTAAGGCAGACTGTGTTAAATATACCACGAACTATGCAAAACTACGACTCAATTGAGGTCGGATATTTTGTAGGATCTGCTTAACATTTGAAACTTCTTGAAGACATTACAGGTTAAATTAGATTTGCACTCATATAGAAAATCAGAGTACTGTAATATTTAAAGAAGCAAGGTATTGGAATTTATTTTAAAAAAAACAATTTTTTATTTCAAATATAAACTTATTTTATTGGGAAAAAACCTCTTAATTGCTGTACAAAATGAATGCTTAGTATTGGTTATAGCTAATTATTATTATTGGATTTGACCTAATCAAAAATGTATTTGATTGTAACTTTTAAAAGTTTTTTGTCCCTCCGATAAACATGTATATAAAAGTGATCACGATGTTACCAGGGGAGATGTATTCCCATGGCTTGTCGTACTAGTAGGGACGTGAGCGCCCATTATTTACGGCTGTTACAGAGTATGGCTATGGTAGGCTGTAAACATGTCACATACACTTGGTGTCAGCCAGTTTAGTAATACTTGGGACTTTTAGTGCTACTCGTCTAGATTCGCGATTGCAATGTAGATACATACAATTCATAAGAGGATACTTAAAAAGAAATAATAGGATATGATCTATATTTAATATAGTGAGTTTATCATTAAGGATGATCTTCTACACTATGTCATATATCATTTATTGAAGGATAAGATTTCCTCCTCTGAACCAAACGAATTATTCCACGTCTTAGATTGAGAATGGATTGCCACTTAACGCAAAGTCATCAATACAGATATAACGTGAAAAAATATCGCATAATCATATATCACAGCAAGATTACCTTGGCGTACTTCTTAGTGTCTGAATACTAAAAGATTGATTTATAATATCTTTATAAGTTGCGGGCACCTGTTCTTGTTCTCCTTGACATTCTTCAAGGGTCTCCTTATTAGTTCTTCCCTTGTTCATATTTTCTTCTAGTTTATCGATTACTTCTTGCTGATACTTCGGTAATCTCTTGCTGTTGTTTCTTTAGCAGTATGGAGTCCGGAAAGATGATAACAAAGATTGAAGCTGTGAATCCAGAAAATGATCTGCAGAACGCTGTAAGTTGAAATCTAAACTTTCAGAAGACGTAACATTGTATTATCTGGTTCATCATTCTAAAAAGAATAACAACGTGATATTTTAACCACTATGTCCAACAATGGAACCATGTGGAAGACACATTTAATAACTTGACTGTAACGTTGACGTATTCTGCGCTTGACAAACGATCTAGGTTTAATTGATAACCAAGTACACCATATTGATATATTTTCAAATTTTCAAAAGAGAAAAAAATAGTAATGCGGATTTCAAGAACTTGAATGATCTTTTGATACAACTTAAATATCTAATTATTTAAATGGTTCTAATCGCATCACAAGCTAAATAAACCGAAGATTTAATAACGTTTCGATATCTTACTATAGTTAATGCGTATTTTAAGAAAATTACGAGAATGGTAAAAATAAAAATAAAAATAGTGTGAAATCGTGAGAATGATTGAATTTTTAGCTGACAATATTTTTTAAATGGGAAACACTATTTCCTAGAAGACTGTTGTCATACAGATGGGGAAAAATGTGTTCCTCTCCTACTTGCCGACTTCGGCTTGTTTTCATAAAAGAATGAACTTATCAAAAGCATATCCAGATAGGTAGCAAAGACCTTGCCAAATCTTTTACTTTCACTTTCAGATAGGTATAGACTACGTTAATCATATACCTTCCTGAAGGTCGTGAACATTCCCTTTCTTTAAAGTCCCAATCCTACACCCCTTCCCGTGGTGTTAACTTGCCGCTGTTGATTCGATATTCAATGGTTGCTCTGAATATTACGATTTCCGAATGGTGACAAAGAAACTATGTTTAAGTTGATAACTAATGATGACTAAAGACACGCTTAAAGGTCGATACCATAATCTCTTTTGGACATATTCTATTTCCTTACACAGTATAAATGGCGAATCTTTTGATAATTTTATTGGTTCGTCTTTTGGTTTCGTTGTGACAGCCATGATTTTTTCACGACAAAAACTTGTTAAGACATAAATTTACATGGTGGATATCCTTCTTGAACACCTGGTCTTATTTTCCTGGTAATTTTGTAAAGGTCTCCGTGTAAATCTTTCCTTTTTTCTTACTGTGTGTATAGTTTCATTGAATTAGTGTCCGAGTTTCTTTCTGTTTAGGTCTGAGCTCTTGTTGTTTCTTTGTATACCTTCTGCGTATCACAAAGCTTCTGTGGATTTCAACTCTCCAATACCTACCATTGGTTTCATCACTACCATAATTATAAAATGGTTCATCAGTCACGTTCCTTCTACAGATATCAGCACTTACACTACTGCTATAGTTTGTATCTCTCTCGTTTCTGTCTTAAGTTTCGTCACTCTGGTACGGTTGGCAATTGCATGTTTATCAGCACCGGCAATGTATTTGTTATTGCTGACGACATTTTGAAAACGTACTAATATACTCGACATTTATATTAGTTGCGTATGTAGTCAGTGTATTCATAAAACACATATTTTATTACAGAAACTGGTTACATCAACGTCAATACATATATGTATCACATGTACGTGGAACATTATGACCATCAGTTCCTGTCTGACCAGTTTAATTATATTTGTTACCTTCGCATGTAACGTTTATCTTTCACCAATTTGGATTTCTAACTGTTTGATCCTAGCATCACTGATGAGTCATATAAGGACGTAACGGCTGTATGAGGCAGTTTAACTCCTTTTTTGGCATACTGTATACATTATCAAATTGTGATTGGTGGAGGCACGGTAGTCTAGTGGAAGGACCCCGGGCTTGTGACCGAAGGGTTGCGTGTTCGAGTCACGGCACGGCACTGTGATGTATCTTTGAACAAGATACTTTACTCCGCTTGTTTCAGTCTACTCAGCTGTAAATGAGTACTTAGTTGGGCAGTGCTAGAATTGTTGGATGCTAGCTGTTAGCGCCGAAATGGCAGCTCCGGCTGTATGCTCCCCAGGGAGTTGAGAAAGGTATTGGCTGGTTCAAAGGCCCTATAACCACGGGTAATAGTTTGTGAACCGCTTTGAGACAACTAGGTTGTGCTAAAGCGGTATATAAGAACCTCGAGTTATTATTATCATCATTATAGTTGCGTTCATCTTACAATTTTTTCTTTCAACAAATGTCACATTGTCCACGCAAATCTCATTAACAATATAATGTGAAACATTAATGACATTAATATTATAATAATGGGGTGGATGTACTGCTGTTAAATAATTTGAGTAGACGCTCCGATAGACTTTAATTGTCGCCAAAGGTTTTTTGAATTTTAGATCTTTACAAAATATTCTGGAATAAAAATGAATATGGTATTAAAGATGTCAATTAATACTTTGCCTCAATGTCAGTCGATATCTTTGCCAAAGAACATGTGTCATTAAACAACACGTCCTAATCTCTCGGCAGGCCCGACATAATTGGACGGAGCTAGTGGTTGAGGAGCCCAAAGTGATGGATCGCGGGAACTGGGGCGGTAAACTAGAGTTCATCCTAACGTGTGTAGGGTACGCCGTGGGACTTGGCAACGTCTGGAGGTTTCCATACCTCGCCTACAAAAATGGCGGCGGTATGTACTCGTTGGTGCTAGGCAACACATAATTCTACTTTTTATATACTAAAATACCTTTGTGAAATAAAACTTCTTAACCTATATTTAATTTGTGTGGATGTATAGACCAGTTAAGTTTACCTGCTGCGGAATTGTCTTAATGCGAAATTTAACGTTATTGGCGGCATACCATGATTTGAGATATAATATAGTTTGACACCATTGGCCTATACCTTTAGGATATTCCAACCTACAGACCGGTAGTTAAAATTAAAAAAAAGAGGTTTTAGTTCAAATATTTCATGGTTTATTACGTTTACGGTTAGAATTTTTTAAAAAGTAAAAGAAATTGAAATAGATAAACAAAATAAAACATTACAAAAGAGGCAATGCAAAGAAATATTTTTACATGGGCGTGTTTCTCGTTTCCTGTTACCTGTAAGATATCTTAGAAGTGAAACAAGATTGTGTCTCGTTTACTGTCACATGTAAGATATGTTATAGTTTAAAAAAGAGAGTAGGTAATTGTTTTTGCGATTAACAAAGTCTGCTCTTATCTTTCCAAACTTTTATCCACGGTAACATTTTTTTCCTCCTACAGACTCTTCCCTATGCCACCCTTCTGGTGTTACAGGTGCCTTCCTCATACCCTACTGGTTTATGCAGATCTTCGTGGGAATGCCTCTTTTCTACATGGAATTGTGTTTCGGACAATTTGCCAGTCTTGGGCCTCTGGCTATATGGAAAATCAACCCGTTGTTCAAAGGTATACAATGTGTGATCAGTGTTAACAGTATGTCAAGTGCCTCACTAACAGACCAGCATCAGTTCAGGTTTAACTGATTCAGATGCCTTACAATTAACTGCAAGAAAAGCAAATTTAATGAAATGCTATCTATCTTAAAATATTCAAAATATATTCATGCTTTGTCCTGATTTCTCAATCTTTTCTTCATGCAGATGAATGCTTGTATCATATCTTTGACCTTCTACCTATGGGATAGGACTATGATACTACTCGGAAACATACTCAATTGTATGTCCTTAATGGACCTGCTTGGTAATATAATATATTCTTTTTACATTATAGGACTGGGGTACTGCTCGGTGATCTGCTCTGCTCTGATTGGTCTATACTACAACGTCATCATCGGCTACTGCATCTACTACTTCTTCGCGTCTATGACGGACCCGTTACCATGGGCACTGGGTGATGACATCAACTCTGGATCTAACATTACCAATTTAACTATGACCACAGGTACGTATAAACTGCCTTATGTATATGTGTTAGATTTAATTATCATAATAGCAAGAAACGCTACCTTGCTATTATGTATCACCATTTCAAAATGTTCCTAGTCAATTCAATATGGAAATCTGGCGTATAATATGTTAGGTATCATTTTTTCTAAAGTCATATCTTGTTAACATAAGCTGTGTCTCCAATAACAGAAAAACACAATCATTATTGTGAAGTACTAACTTTCTTACGTGAGCCCTATAACTACTGTTGGGGATAAGATTTTTGTTATATATTAATGATATTTGTGAAAATTTAATTTCTTTTGTCAAGAATGTTTGCTGACGACACTTCACTCGCATATTCTTCAAATAATAGTGCAGAAATTGAATATTACATGAAACATGATTTAGCAGTTATTGATCAATGGTCGAAGAAATGGAATGTAAATTTTAATCCTAATAAAACATACGTAGTTGTTTTTACTGGTTCTTTAGAAAGACTTGATGTTCAGTTGATTTTTAATAACACAACATTGACAAAAAGTGTTACACACACACACTTAGGGGTAACTTTAAATGAAAATGGCAAGTGGGAAACACATATCTTGCATATTGCCAGATCAGCCTCTAAACATTTGTCTGTTTTACGAAAATTGAAATTTACTGTGAATAAAGAAATTTTATCAAAATTATACATTGTATTCATCAGACCTATTTTAGAATATGCGAGTGGAGTGTGGGATGGTTGTAACAATGCAGATTCTGATAAAATAGAACAAGTCCAACTGGAAGCAGACAGAATAGTTACAGGGTTGCCTTTATTTGCTAGTAGACAGTCTTTGTATAGTAAAACTGGCTGGGAAAAACTTGAAGACAGACGGAAACAAACAAAAAAGTTATTATTATACAAAATGCACCATAATTTAGTTCCTTCTTAGCTAAACGACATCGTACCCAATAAAGTAAATGACATTAGCAGATATAATTTAAGAAATGGTGAAGATTATGTATTACCCAAGTGTCGACTAGTTTTGTATGAAAAATCGTTTATCCCCAGTACCCTGAGAATGTGGAATTCATTAGATATTTCAACCAGAACTCTAGCAACAGTGTCAAAATTGAAAAATAGCATTTTTAGAAAAAACAAACCTGTAACTAAACTGTCTGTAGGTAACAGAAAAAATTGATATAATACATACTTACCTCCGTCACGTCTGTAGCGCGTTGAATGCAGATCTTTTCAAGTGTAATTTAGTCTTATTACCAGCATGTAACTGTTCTTTTTCAATAGAGAACCACTTTCATTATTTTTTTCAGTGTAATATATACAACCAGTGTCGGGATATACTTTTCAGACAATTGTCTAGATATGATATAGTCATTGATCTAGATGTACTGTTGAACGGTTCTATTAATCTGTACCAGACTGATAATGATAATATACGATTGTTTGTACAAGAATATATCAAAAACACGAATCGTTTTGCATAATCTGCTTCAGTATCAAATAATAAAGACAAATCATCATTATTAGTCAAATGAAATGTTAAGTAAAAAAATGCGGTTTACATGCAGAAACTGGTTCCAACATTCAGTTGTATCTATTCACTATGCTTTATTATACATGTACATACTTTAATTGTTAGGTATGACTTTCATACTATATCTATGCCATTTTAAGTGAAATTCCTTGAACTAGTACTGATATGGGAAATGCATATTTCCATCTGTATCCATTAATGTAAAGTTTTATAAATATGTATGTATGATATGTATATCAACTGTTCATGAAATGCTGCCATATATGTGTGTTACCATTGTATAATAGTTTATGGAAGAGGACGTTTCTAAGTTGTTTAACTTGTGTCCAATTCCATTTGAATTTTTTCAAATAAAATATGTTTAATCTAAAAAAAGATCGCCGAAAATCTATCTTTTCCATCGAGTTGAGTTAGCCTTTGTAATATGACCCAAGTTTGGTTCCCCCTTTTCATTGTTTTCAAACCCCTAAGTGGCGCGAAGCGCCGCCGGAATGTGACATGTGAACACTTTGTCCACTTCCGGTGCTTCTCCATGCGTGAAATCCTTCTGGGAAATTAAGGCCGCATACTGTCTCTAAAAATATGATAGTAAACCCTACAGTATCCGTATTTATTACAGTTTACTAATGAAATATCACGAATTCTCCATTTGATAAAAACACATATTCAATGCAGTGAAGATATAACAAATATTATATCTTCACATGTGAAGACGTCACTCTTAGTATGGTCCAAACTGAACGGTAAGCTTATATTCTATTCTCTACGTAGATTTTCAGTTTCAAGTTTAGATGAAGTGACGGCAGAATAGGTGGTTGTGTGGTCCACCTATGCAGCATACATTATTAGTTTTACAAACCTGGGGCGTGTCCTGAAAAAAATGTAAGAAGTAGAACATTTCATGGTTTTGCCGTTCAATACGAATTATTTCATTTGTATAAAACGGATTTGTGATAGCAACCAATTCACCAGCGTTGTGGCAAAAAGTGTCTTCGTAACAGTCTGGAGAAGCAATTACGATTGACGCTTTAACCAAGAAGCCGATTGATATTTTATTCAGAAGTACATTGTCAAAAGAAATATTTCTATAAATCCCTGCTTCTCTTTCTTAGAAGATAACGCTAATACCTAATCTTTGATAATTAAACGTGCGTTCAAAAATGTACATTTGCGTGCTGTGGGACATTGAGAGACATTAGTACAAAATGTAAGGATATTGAGCGTGAACGGAATATTCTGAACGACAACATTAAGGCAATCAACAACTTATAAAATAATTATAAGTAAATAAATTAGGTAGGCAGGATCCGTTCCCTCGAGGTTGTTGGAATATCAGTAAGTCATTTTCATAAAAAGATTTGGTGTTCAGCACCTCTGCTGCATTTTCTTGTCGTGTCTTGGTGCTTTTTCAGGTTTTCTGAAAATCTTTTAAGTCCAGACGTACAGCAAACGACATTCAATAAGTTTATACTAGTACACGTAATGAGAGTTGAGAAAAGTACGTACTTCTTACTTCGTTCGATGTTGATAAAAATAGCTATAATAATATACTTTTCGCACTTGTTTTCATAAAAGAGGTAACTCAATTTCTACAAGGGGGATAAGAACGCGGCAATAAACACGTCCCTATAAAATTGGTTGGATGATGCTGTATGCTCGGTTTGTACGAGATCTTTGTTTGAAATAATATTTGATCATGTACCTTACACTCTGACGCTGATATTTTGCCAAGTTCCAAAATATCAAGTTTCTAACAAGTGACATTTGCCTCAGTACAACTTCTACTAGTCATTTGGGGAAATATACATTCTTTAAAAGCCCTTCCCAGATTAAGAACTTATATCTTTAAGCCTTAGTTGGTCTATAAAACGCGTACTCGAAGCACTTGTGTATATGGATGACCTGTCAGTTCGTCTGTCCGTCTGTCTCTCTTTTGCTGTTTCATATTTCAATAAAATCGTCTTCCTATTTTATTTGCCTCCCCAATGAGAACAATGTGACGATAAGATGTTCGCATAATATGTTAGTTAAATAATCACCACGATGGCTTTATACCTGCGATTCTGTCCCCGTTGCAGAAGTGTTAGACATAAAATAAACTGTTTTGAAAGTTCAAACCAATAAAATTTTACTAAGGAACATTTATGTCGTGACTTGTCGGATGTAATGGGTATCACAGGTTTATTCACAAGGGAATGTCTTTCTGGAAGTCATCTGTGGAAAAAATTATGAACGGTAGATGAGGGGCGAACGTGGTGAACGGAAAGGGATGACATACACGGACGAGGCATACATGTGCCCGTGGGGAGAACATTCAGGGTTACTAAGAGGTTAAGATTACTTTTATTTACCTAGGTAACAAAAAGGGGCATTGAGAGGTTACGCGAGGAACTGAGGGTATAGGAGATGGTGTACCCGGGTTTCTAAGAGAACAATGGTGTCACTGTTGGGACGGCGTGTGTTTTACACGGTTGACTAAGGGGACGTAAGGTGCTTAACACGTGTTACTATGTGGACGACATGTGGTGTAAATGGTTTATTAAGGGGACAGGAAATGGTGAACATAGATAACTATAGGGACGTAAAGTAAGCGCTGAACCCGGGTTATTATGGCGACGGCAGGTTGTGTACACGGATTACTAAGGAACGGGAAGTGGTGAACACATGTTATTTTAGGGACGTAAGGACGTACGTGCTGAACCTGTGTTACCATGGGGATGGCAGGTTGTGTACACGGGTTATTAAGGGGACGGCATATTGTTTACAATGGTTACTAAGGGAACAGTCTATTATGTACAGATGTTATCATTTAGACGAAAGGTACTATATATGGGTTTCTGTGAGGACGGGAGAGATTGTACACGGATTACTAGGGAAACGGCGGGTGGTATACAGTTGTTACTAAGGGGACGAATGGTGCTGTACGCGTATAACCAATATTGGGAAGGCAAGTTACGCAAACAGGGAACTAACAGGGCGACAGCTGGTGTGTGCAAGAGTAGCTAAGGGGATGGCAGATTGGTGAACATGAGTAATTAAGAGGATGGCAAGTTGTGTACCCAGGGGACGAATGGCGGTTTACAGAGGTTATATAGGGGACAGGTTTTTATGACCTAAGTGTGTCTAACTTTTACGGCGTATTTTTGTATTACAGGAGGGAACACAAGTAACACATCCACAGTGCTGCTGGAGAAATCGGAGAGTGAGAAATACTTTTAGTGAGTTTAAAGGCTTGTTAGAAACATTTCTGAACACCAACTCCCCCAAAATGTACCGCTCAACGTTCAGTTAAGTAACAAAACAATTCTCCAGACAAGATTACACGCAATATCGTTTAAGGCATGGTACTCTAGTGGTAGGACGGCGGGCTCGTGACCGAAGGGTTGCGTGGTCGAGTCACGACACGGCACTGTGTTGTACCTTCGAGCAAGATACTTTACTCCGCTTGTTCCAGTCTACTCAGCTGTAAATGAGAACGTGGTTGGGCAGTGCTAGAATTGTTTAATGCTAGCTGTAAGCGCCGAAATGGCAGCCCCGGCTGTATAATCCCCAGGGAGTTGAGAAAGGTATTGGCTGGTTGCAAAGGCCCTATAACCACGGTTAATAAATTGTGAACCGCTTTGAGAGACGACCTACGAACTAGGTTGTGATAAAGCGGTATATAAGAACCTCGAACTAATTATTATTAATAAGATCATTGGGAATGGCTCTTGAGAACATCGACGGGCATGATCCTGCAGTAGTACGACTCCACGTATATGATGCAATAAACAGTACCACATTGAAAAAGACATGATATTTTACTAATGAAAACAACGTGTGTGTCACAGTTTATATTCGTTCTGAGATAAGTAACTGGCACATGTTTTTGTTTTCAATTACAAACCCTTTTAAAGGATAGGGCCTACGTGTAGGGGTATTGCGAGGGAAAACGGTCTATATATAGAAATTGTTACTTTACCCCGTTTACCTTTATATGTTCAACGGAAGATATTGTTTTAAAAGTAAGCATACAATTTTGTAATTGCCATCTTTGTGTAGCTTTGTTTAAGCATACTTCGGGCTTAGATTGGAGGGGTGTTAGCTATGTTTCTGTGTCACGTGCTTTAATTCATTCAGTTTGATGGAGTGAACATTGCAAAGAATCAATAATTATGATAATGACAACACACAGATACGTCTATAAAAATATCCTACTGTAAGACCGTTTTCTGAATAATAAACCAGGCATGATGTTGTGTGGCCAGGTTATGACATTTCATACTTTCAGTTGACATTGAGTAGCTCTATTTACGTGATATTGGTATGTATGATATGATATTAGCTCATATGACCCTGGCTTTTGTGAGGTCGTTAAACCTTAAATATACAAGCAAATGACATGAGCAAACAAACACGAACACATTTTAAGAAACCGGAAGTGGATTAACAAACAGTTATAAAGAGAACACTTGTCTCTAACATGGAATACACACTAATTAGACATGTCAAATTCATTAACTCATATATCTCCTTAAGATCGCCCACGTGCCTATAATCTTTTATCCTCAGTGGGACGGTGCTTAATATGTCTACCGGTCTGGAGGACATTGGTGGCGTCCAATGGCAGCTCGCTCTCTGTCTCTTAGCGGCCTGGGTCATCGTCCTCATCGTCCTGTCCAAGGGTATCCAGTCGCTAGGCAAGGTAAGCTGTCACTCATTCCACATTGGTAAGTATTATAGACAACAGAAGCTGGCGTTGTTGGTGAATGGTAAGCCTCTTAATGACATTCAGTTAAGTATAGCTATCTTGCTGCAGACGACGTCTATAAGGTCGGCAATAAAGAAATAAACTTGTCTGGTGCGTTTCGTTTGTATGACATTCTTATATTATTCTTTAAAAAGTGCTGATCTGTCTTTCCGATCAGGTTGTTTACTTCACGGCGACATTTCCGTACCTCCTCCTGACGGCCTTGTTGATCCGTGGAGCCACACTGCCCGGGGCTAGTGATGGCATCCGATACTATCTTACTCCATCGTGGGAGAGGCTTCAGGATTCTACGGTTGGTAAACACACAACACTTTCTTATAAAATCAACTTTATAACATTCGATTGGGTTCGTATTTAGTTGCATATGCAGAATTTGATCGTAACTGAATGTTGTTTTTCAGGTTTGGAGCGATGCGGCCACCCAAGTATTCTACTCTCTGAGTGCGTGTTCCGGTGGACTTATTTTAATGTCCAGCTTCAATAAGTTTGACAACTTCTGTCTCAGGCAAGTGTCAGATTGGATAGTTTACTGGTAACTATAAAGAAAAACCTGTAAGAGTCGCCTTCTCTTTATTATCCCCCTAGATTTCTCTGTCGTATCTCGGTAGAAGACATAGGCCTGGTACTGATATCCTGCAACGGTGATACTTAATCAAAACAGAATCCGAATATGACTCATAGTCGCGTTTCCACTTATCCCTTTCATTGCTTTGAAACAGAGAGAATCGATGGTGTTACAAATAAAAAAAGTCATTTTTTTTAAAAATTAGTTTATTATATTCAGTTTTATTCTTGTTACATCCAAATATTGCCAATAGGCTTGGCTGCGGGTAATTAGCCGCATAGAATGAAAGTCTGTACCACCTGGGACCAATTGCAGTCGCATTTCGTCAACCGCATACCAATAATTTATTGGAATCTGACACAGTGCTGGCAACTAGACTCTACTCTCACCAGACATACGCGAACAGCATCAAAATGTTGCTTTTTGAAAAACTTTTGCTAGAATGGCATTTCTGGGACCATCGATAGAATGGCATATGTGCGAGTCTCGTTAGAATGGGATAATTGCGAGTCTTGATAGAATGGCATATCTTGGACAATCGATAGAATGGCATAATGTGAGTTTTACTAGAATGGCACATCTGTGAGTCTCGTTAGAATGACATATCTGTGAGTCTCGCCAGAATTGGATATTTGCTTGTCTCACTAGATTGGGATATCTGTGTGTCATGGTAGAACGGCCTATTGGGAAAACTCGCTATAATGGGTTTTTTTCTAACACGTGCCATGATGTGATTTCTGGGACACGGGATTATTAAATGCCGTCACTCACAGGGTGTTAACATGGCGTTCAGTAGTTTTTTAGGAACTCTCTGGTTGGTTTGTCGTACTTGTATGTTGGGGGATTGGCCTTAGGGTCGTACCCAAACTTCTTCAGTGCAGGGGCTATTCTGTCCATATCCCGTCTAACGTTGTCGGGGAGATGGTCTACCCACTTGGCTAGAGATGCGGTGTTAATAGGCTCCTGCAGCTGTGCAGTCTTCTTCTCACTATCAGTACAGAGAGTAATTCGTTATGAGTTCATGCTATAACCATGGAGACAGTGTTGAGTACCATCATCTACACTTTGTTTTAAATCTAGTTTTACTTCTACTTTCAAATTATAGCTTTAGGATATAGTTTTAATTATCATCAACAAGAAAATCTCTTTAAAAAAGGTAATGATACTGTTAGTACTTTATTGTAAATATATAGATGTACTTACTTGGACGAAAAGTGCACCTGATTGTTTCTCACATAAAACGAATGCTGGAGGACAGCATTGTTCCACAGTACGTTAATGAAGTTAAGGATGATCCTCATCCACTCCTCAGGAAACTGCACGAACTCTTCGTACCTGATCACCATACACCTATCGCGGCCCACGTGCTGGCATTGGGCATTTATGTAGTTAGCGCCATTATTCCAGCGCTTCAGGCAGTCCCGGACATCACTGTTGTTGTATCCGGTGATGGTCAAGCCCCTCATTATTAAAGAATGACATACAGCGCGACCGTCGCGCACCATCATGATCAGCTTAGAGTTTGGAAATATCCTGGATAGGTAGTCAGCATCTTTGAGCGCTAAAGGGTCCTTGTTACACAGACGAGCGGCCGGTTCACCACTCCCTTTGATGATCTCGGCGATGAACGATGCCATGGCCGCGTCGATCACGTCACGTGTCACTCCTGCCCTGTCAAGATTCAGTTTTTCTTCCACTGGTTTTTCCCATTTTTCCCAACGCATCCCAAGTATATACGGAATGATCCGAGTCTCTTCTCCACACCGGATATCCGGATGTACATCCATCATGACTCTAAGCAAGGTAGTGCCACTTCCTGGCATCCCTCCAATGAAGATAAGAGGGAGGTTTGCATCCCCCGGGGCCCGAGTCTCTCCTCCCCGGGGTCCGCGATCGTGTACGTCGCTGTCTAGATCATGTCTGTCATGGGTGTACAGCATGTAAAACAGGACCAACAGAACGACGGCCATAAAGGCCTTGTTCCTCGTGTGTTGTCTCATCGCTACTGCCGGACGCTACCACACTGTCATGCGTCGTCCATCGTCATCACTACCCGTCCACCGAGCTCAGTTTGAGGGTAGTAAAAATACCATGATGAACTGGCAACAACTGAATACTTCATGCGAGTCTTACCTGGTTGTGAAATGTTATCAACTCATTTCGTTAACTTATGCATTACGCTGTAAACCTTCAACCTGAGAGCATTGTGTAGCCTGAAGCATATGCCACGTGCTCAAGTGTTGACCATTTGTGAACGACAACCCAACCTATATGGCTCATTTAGGCTAATGAAATAAAATATCGCCAAAGGCTCGCTATGTTGACAAGTCCATCTCAAACCATTGTGATTATTTCTTATCTGATCTAAGTTATTCATATATCTTTATAGCTGATTTCACGTCGATTGTCGGCAATGTTCCAATCAAAGAAGTTGAGATGCTTTCATAAATACTACGAATCAAAAATGCCTGAAAAGCTTAAAGCCATCGTTGTCTTCGACTTGGTCTGATATAGGCTACTGCTGTTAGTCTATCATTTACCATGCTCTTCGTGCTGGTCTTCGATGATGGTTGTATATTAACGTACTGAAAGATTCTTACGAGAACCTTTCATTTTCAAACTGTACCTATTCCATACCACACATATAATTTGCACTACGGTGGATAGATAAATCTCTTTGAGATAGGATTTTAAAGTGTATTACCGCCCGATACCGTTTCTTCGGATACGTAGGTGCCCTACTGTTCGTGTGTTATTGAGCTAAATGTTCTTATAATACACAACATGAAAACATGACAATAAAACTTTAAAATACCGAAAATCAGCGCGGGACCAACTTATAAATGAATGACATGCATTATGCGTGTACCAAGCCAAACTTGGCTTTGTTCACTTGCGTTACCTTTCTAACGGGATTCGACATTTTATTGTTGGACAAAGGAAACTGTACTGATAAAGTCGTTAGTTGTCGCCTGGTCAATACAGCCCGTCGATTTCTGGTCCGTCCTTGTTTAGTCCGAATTTTTCTGACGTTTTATCGACTTTTTTCATATCGGTCTGTCGTCGATTAACGTCAGAACTCCGGCCCTCTATAATATGCGGGACATATGCGACCCGCGCCCGGAGCGCACTTCAAACTGATATTTTAGAAACTAATTGCTATAAATAACATGTTTCAAAGATCATTACGAAAAGTATTTTCAAACGTTTTCTATACCAACCCATGTTTTTAATGGAAATTAGGTCATCAGCAATGTCACATGACTTGACGAGATCTCGAAGGTATTTCCCAACGTTATGACGTAGGCCGGCGAGATTTTAGACACGTGGCATTAGAAGGCGCGGCTATCAAAAAACTAGAGTAAAACAGAGTAAGTTTGAAAAAATATGTTTTTATTGGTTGTATTGGTTGTTTGAGGCATGCAATTTATGTTCATCTTGTGCATAAAGAATAGATCTTTCGATCCATGTGCGACATGTGTTTGAAAGTGACGATTTGTTTCTAAAATATCGGTTTGAAGTGCGCTCCGGGCGCGGGTCGCATATTTCCCACATATTATAGAGGGCCGGAGTTCTGACGTTAATCGACGACAGACCGATATGAAAAAAGTCGATAAAACGTCAGAAAAATTCGGACTAAACAAGGTCCTTTCGGTTACTCCTACATGTATATGGCTGGGACATTGTCTGTTGATTTCGTTACTGTAGTAACAGATAAGTCGGCTTTGTTACTATAGAAACAGGTGATGTTTTGACTTTGTAACTATAATAATATAATTGACATCGTTTTTGTAGCAACATATGATGAGGTCTATAGTATATAGTTAACACCGTTACAATAGTAAAATATAGTGTAAAGTTGTTACTATGGTAACAGATGAGTTGCGTTTTACAAATGTACATCGATAAACATTGTTTCTTTAGTAACAGTTGACGTTTACATTGTTACTTTAGTTATTATTGAGGAGGTATGAAAAGCAAAACCAAAATTATAAACAAGAAAATAACATGACGAACAATGTATGTCACGTGCTCTATTGTAATACAGAGACGCCTTGATTGTGCCGTGTGTAGACTGTCTCACCAGCTTCTTCTCCGGATTTGTCATCTTCACCGTGCTGGGTTTCATGGCGAAAGCGAAAGGGGTCAAGATCGAGGATGTAGCGACGGGAGGTAACTCTAGAGTAAACATAATAGAATATCCTATGGACAAAAAGAAAATAGTACAATGTATTTAAAGTTGTTAAATTATGTATTAACGACGACTGTTTTCGTTATATATTCGGTATGTATGATCTATTCATGACCAGTTTTCCACTATATGGTCGGTTACAGGTAGCGGCCTGGCCTTTGTTGTGTACCCAGAAGCCATTGCCAACATGCCGGCACCGACCGTATGGGCCGTCCTTTTCTTTTTCATGCTGCTCGTCATCGGCTTTAGCTCACAGGTGATTTACCCTACACATCGGATCTCCGTTTACGAAATAATTCCCAAGTTGTATCCAGTTATTCCGTTGTCAGAATAATGTTGTCGATTTAGTCGTTATCATGTACCGTGTCCCGGAAATGACCCGGTGATAGCCCAAACATCAATTGTCGTCATATGACCTACCAAACAATGAACAACAAACAAAAGCCGACTAATAATATCGTTGACACAATGAACTCCTCTCCGTTGTGACCGTGTAGTAAAGATAGTGTAGCACGTACAAAGGATGATAACTCCCACTAACCGATTGTTGTACCAGGTTTTACTGTTAGATTTGTCGAAAATTGTAGGTTTTATGCAGGTGACATGGGTTCACCTAAACAACGTATACCATATTTGAAATATACTGTAAGCCTCATGTTACTTTTACTGGTATTTAGAACAGTTAGACGCCGGGTGATTTATAGCTGTGACCGTTTTCAGTTTTCTATCATGGAATGTGTGATGTCCTCCTTCATTGACGAGTATCCGCATGTCCTTCGAAAGAACTGGAGAAACTCCTTCCTGTTCCGGATGGGCGTGGCTGCGTTTTTCTATTTAATGGCATTGCCGATGACAACACGGGTAGGTATCATAGTACATTATATCCGAACGAGATAAAAAAAAAAAAAAAAAATTACGAAACCGATGAAGATTTCTTTTATGAGTATTTCTTTTGTATTAAGAGATGATGCAATATTTCCAAAATTTGTTTGGATATTGCTTTATGTGCCATGTTAATATTTTGCCCGTGATAAATGACTGTGTATACACTACAGGGTGGTCTGTACCTGCTGGAACTGATCGACTCGGCGGTGAGTGGCTTCCCCTTACTGTTCGTTGGTCTTTTGGAATGTATTGTCATCAACTGGATATATGGTAAAAGGCTAACGTCATGCTTATTAACTTGAAAGTTTAAGTTGAAATAATATCAGTATAAGGTCAATTATAGCAATTGTTTTCTCCCACAACCACTGTAGGTTTCCTCTCTCATGACTCATTGGATAAACCTGCCAGAACTGGACATGGTTTCATTGGTCAATCTTTGATTTATGACGTCACGTAACAATGCTTTTCGACGTCATTTTCCATTGTGACGTCATGCTCCACGGCCATTGTTTCCCCCATCGGAAAACAACATGAATTGTTTTCCAATGGGAAAATGTGGGTTTTCAGACAAAATACGAACGTTATGGGATAAACAGGTCCCCAAACTCGTGATGATTAGTTTTCGTTAGTTAATTTTCAAATTGTAAAAGACACTCGGTTATTCAAGTGACTTTATACAATTTGAAGATTAACATGATGACCAATTACCACTCGTTGGGAAACCTCTATATCTACACTGGGCGGGCGAGAAATAAAAATCATTTTCCAGAGAAATCCCACCCATAGCTCAACTATCCGTATGCCCCATTTAGCACGAACCGCCAAAAACAGCATGTTGGTACTATCTTGTATCGTCACATGACGATGCATAAGCAATCGGAATTCTTTTTCAAAATAAAGCTGTTTTTTTAATTTTATTTGCCACAGGTTATTCTAAATTTGCAAAGGACATACAGATGATGATGAAACGGACACCTTGGTCTTATTGGGCCTACTGTTGGTGTGGGAAAACTCCTCTCGTCCTGTCGGTAGGTGTTCACTTATTGTATGTGGTAAAAACCATCTCGTCCTGTCGGTAGGTGTTCACTTATTGTATGTGGTAAAAGTCATCTCGTCCTGTCGGTATGTGTTTACTGGTTGTATGTGGTAAAAACCATCTCGTCCTGTCTGTACATGTAGGTGTTCACTTATTGTAAGTGGCAAAACCCATCTCGTCCTGTCGGTAGGTGGTCACTTATTGTGTGTGGTAAAAACCATCTCGTCCTGTCGGTATGTGTTTACTGATTGTATGTGGTAAAAACTATCTCGTCCTGTCGGTACATGTAGGTGTTAACTTATTGTAAGTGGTAAAACCCATCTCGTCCTGTCGGTATGTGTTTCCTGATTGTATGTGGTAAAAACCATCTCATCCTGTCGGTAGGTGTTCACTTATTGTGTGTGGTAAAAACCATCTCGTCCTGTCGGTATGTGTTTCCTGATTGTATGTGGTAAAAACCATCTCATCCTGTCGGTAGGTGTTCACTTATTGTATGTGGTAAAAGTCATCTCGTCCTGTCGGTATGTGTTTACTGGTTGTATGTGGTAAAAACCATCTCGTCCTGTCGGTAGATGTTCACTTATTGTATGAGGTAAAAACCATCTCGTCCTGTCGGTAGGTGTTCACTTATTGTATCTTCTTTTATTTAATTTGCAAGAGGCAACAATGCCTTTGTGCTTTACACACATTTAAACATGACAATGACATAATTACAATAATAAATACATATTTACCTGAATTTTATAGCAGCAAAATAACACACATTTACAAGGAACATATTCATTCACAATAGTAAGCATGAACACAGGATGCAATAGACTTAAACAAAAAATTAATTCGAAGCGAAGGATGCAAGGAATTAATTTGATTTACACATTAAACAAAATTCCATGTCTGATTTCATTTGCTTTGTAAATAAACATAGCTGAATTTCTAATAATAAAATTGTTTTCTGAAGGAACAAGTTCAACAAATCTGTCCATATTTGGTCTACAGTAATGTTTTTTTTCAAAAAATTTGATCTAATTTCAGAGTATAACGGGCATTCCATAACAAAATGATATTCATCTTCAATTTTAGTACACACACTACAATATCGCATTTGTGCAGGTATTGGGTTAGGTCTATGCCATCTCCCTGTTTCTATATTTAATCTATGGGCAGATATGCGAAGCGTTGTTAAAGATTTTCTAAATAATTTAACGTTTACCATAACAAGATATTTCTTATAACCAAACTCATTTGATAAACGTATATAACATATTGCTCTTGGCGAGTGCACCAAGAGCGCTATGCCAATCCTGTATAAAAATATCCCTCACTGGTCTGAAATAATTCTAAAAATACTTTTTCATCTCCAACTCCTTGTTCAGTACATAATACATTTTTTCACTAACTTTGCCCAATTTATCACACGTGACGTTTCCGCTCGTGTATAAAGCTCACCATAGACTGACTGGACTAAAACGTTCTTCTGTTAATGAACAATTTTTAACCAATATTTCATAATTTTAACGTATCTTTTAAATTTAAGGGGAAGACAACCTAGTTCTCCATAAACAAAATTGTTTTGCGTATGTGGTAAAACCCATCTCGTCCTGTCGGTAGATGTTCACTTATTGTATGTGGTAAAAACAATCTCGTCCTGTCGGTACATGTAGGTGTTCACTTATTGTATCTGGTAAAAACCATCTCGTCCTGTCGGTAGGTGTTCACTTATTGTATGAGGTAAAAACCATCTCGTCCTGTCGGTAGGTGTTCACTTATTGAATGAGGTAAAAACCATTTCGTCCTGTCGGTACATGTAGGTTTTCACTTATTGTATGTGGTAAAACCCATCTCGTCCTGTCGGTAGATATTCACTTATTGTATGAGGTAAAAACCATCTCGTCCTGTCGGTACATGTATGTGTTCACTTATTGTATTAGTAAAAACCAACTCGTCCTGTCGGTAGGTGTTCACTTATTGTATGTGGTAAAAACCATCTCGTCCTGTCGGTACATGTTCACTTATTGTATGTGGTAAAGACCATCTCGTCCTGTCGGTAGGTGTTCACTTATTGTATGAGGTAAAAACCATCTCGTCCTGGCTGTAGGTGTTCACTTATTGTATGTGGTAAAACCCATCTCGTCCTGTCGGTAGATGTTCACTTATTGTATGAGGTAAAAACCATCTCGTCCTGTCGTTAGGTGTTCACTTATTGTATGTGGTAAAATCCATCTCGTCCTGTCGGTAGGTGTTCACTTATCGTATGTGGTAAAAACCATCTCGTCCTGTCGGTAGATGTTCACTTATTGTTCACTCCTTGGTTACGTGTACCCGGCCTGGGGGAGATGTTGTATTACCTACAGTGCTGTTTTGTTGTAGGTGGTGATTATATTCAAGGCGGTACAGTACGAGAAGATCACACTCCTGGGGTACGTGTACCCGGCCTGGGGGGAGATGTTATGGTGGCTGGTCACTTTGTTCCCTATACTGGCTATCCCCGGCTGGTTCCTATTCTACTACTGCAAGCACGGAGGATGGCAGGTACGGATTATATTCATACGAAATTAATGTATTTAACATGTTTTCATACTGGTGGCTCTAAATACTAACACAATTTAACTGGAAATGTATTATAAGGATATCATTTTACGCAGTAACGCTATTCCTGTAACATGTTTAACCAATTACAAACATCAACACTTCTTATGCAGGTATTGAAGAAGCTGATGACACCACTTCCAGATTGGGGACCTGCTGATGACGCCAACAGAGACGGGATTCGCTACAAGAAGAAATCAGCATTGAAGATGGAAGTGTTAAACCGCACTAGCTCTCTGGGTTATAGCTCAGGAAATTACAATGACGCTTTCAAGGACGACGAGAACCTGTCACTCCCCGGCCAGAACTTCAAGTACTCGTTACCCCCGGACTATGAGGATGCCACACACATGTGAGATACGGCAACGATGTTTCGTAGTGCCAGAAAGAAAAGATAACTCTAGCCAAAACATATGAACTGTTTGTAACATTTAGAATTACAAACTTAAAATAGTCAAATATATTGTACAGACTTTATGTTCACAGCATTTAGAAAACTCGTTCGATCATTTGACGTAACTTTGATTAAATCATGTCCAGCGTTTGACTCCGTGCGGAGTAAAATCCTATCCAGCTTTTGACCAGATGAACTATAAATATCAAGACAGAAATAACCCGGACTGCGAACATTTTAATATAGACGAAACATACAAAAGTGTCTACATGTAAACCTGTAAACAAAATGCTTTAGTTCCTGAACACAAGGCTGGTATTATTTACATCAAGTCCTGACTGGCCTTTTGGACCAATTCTCCCTGTACAACCAAACTACCATGGGCGTTATCTACCCGTCTTTACATGAATTTAGCGTTAGTTATTCGTAATCTTTTGAACACGCCTTATAGAACTAGACAGACATGGATATGTACGTGTTTCGACACAATTCGCTAAAAACATTTGAAACCGGGATATTCAGCACCAAAAGACATTTGAATTGGATGTATAGAGAGATGTGCAAATAGATGATTTTCTACTGCAGTCATCAATGACTGTAACTGTTAGTGAGTATGTACATAAACAGTATTTCAATGAAAACAAAATATGTGTGATGTCATGCTATTTGAAAAAAAAAAAAAGATTCCCGCTTGGTAGAGTAGATTTTGATATTAAGATATTGAGAAAGTTAACATTTGGGAATGTTTCCCGGTCTCGTTATAACCTGCTGTACATGATTGCCTGATAGAGTTAAGTCTTGGTCACGTGCTCTACAAGATGGCCTGATAGGTATTAGATCTATTAGATCCTCGTAGATTCTGAATTTCCACACTCAGTTTGTCGTTTTCCAGTGAATATCTTTGTTTTTCGAGTTGTATTTTTTCCACGGCTACTTTGTGCAGACTCTTCATATTCTCGATCTCCAAGGCTAATTTTTCATTTTCCAGTACCAGTCGTTCCTTCTCCAGCTGAGGTAATGTCTTTATCTGGCTTACTCGGCGTTGTTCACTTGTGGAACGTAATGTCTCAAGCTCAATCATAAGCTTTTCTTTTTCCATTATAATTTTCTCCGTTTCAAGGACAAGTTTGTCTCTCTCGGTCCTTAATTTTTCACATTCTAATTTGTATTTTTGCATTTCTGCCATCATTAAATTTCTCTTGACGTCTAATAGTTCTGTGTCGGCCATACTGTAATTGGAAAAGTTTTCCATTGTATCGTCCATATTACTCTGCTTCCGCTTTTGGCCCCTGGCTGGTTCGGAAGCCGGTATAATGGCAGGCACTGTTCCCAGAGCCTCGGGTTCGTGTGCGGTATGTACGATGCCCGAACTAGTCGCGTACATGTCAAACTCCGGCTGTGACGTAGGGCTGATGAACTCCACATCGCCGTAACTCAACTGTGACCTGATGCTCTCAGGACGACTGTGGGAAGAAATGAATTATGTAGAATATCATACACAGTTGATATATATATAATTTTAAATATAAGTATTAAACCAAGATAACTTTGAGAAATGTTTCGATTTCGTATGATATTATCATATTTGTCGACAAAATAGCGTCTATTGTTAAATGTTATAGGATATAAGTGACAAACCGGATATATACGTAGTGTATACACAAATGGCAATTTTACAATTAGCTGTTTGCTCACACCTGTAGACGCATATACAAGTTGCTACATATTTATGTGTACCCGCCTGTCACTGTGGACATAAATACGGTTATAACTTGATTGTGTGTACATACGTGTGGACGTATACTCGTGTAATTACCTGTTTGTGTGTACATACGTGTGGCCGTATACTCGTGTAATTACCTGTTTGTGTGTACATATGTGTGGACGTATACTCGTGTAATTACCTGTTTGTGTGTACATACGTGTGGACGTATACTCGTGTAA